>NW_020954596.1:24079990-24080617 GCF_900497805.2 Vombatus ursinus | reverse complement strand
AGAAGAAGAAGAAGAAGAAGAAGAAGAAGAAGAAGAAGAAGAAGAAGAAGGAGGAAGAGGAGGAGGAGGAGGAGGAGGAGGAGGAGGAAGAGGAGGAGGAGGAAAGAAAAAAAGAAAAGAGGAGGAAATGAATGTCATCTGGCATGTTGGTTCCTAGTAATAACTGTTTCCTTTTCTAAATGATCATAGACCATCTCTTTCTAGATTTTTTATAAGAAATCTTAGTCAACCTCTTCACAGGCCATAGTTTAAGATGATTCTTTTTTACAAACTCTTTTTTTAAAATCAGAAACATATTTGTCCTACTCCAATCTTCTGGAACTTCTCCCACTTCTCCCATTCTTTACACTTAAAAAGTCTGAGGAAGCTAGGTGGCTCTGTGGATAGAATGCTATCTATATCTAGAGTCAAGAAGCCATGAGTTCAAATCCAGTTTCAGACACTTTAGACCTGAGCCTGGGAAAATCACTTTGTCTGCCTCAGTTTTCTCATCTATAAAATGGGGATAAGAATAGTACCTCCTACTTCCCTCCAAGGTTGTTGTGAGGACAAAATAAGATTCTTTCTATCTATCTGTCTGTCTATCTATCTATCTATCTATCTATCTATCTATCTATCTATCTATCT
>NW_020954596.1:23860080-24079980 GCF_900497805.2 Vombatus ursinus | reverse complement strand
TCTATCTATCTATCTATCTATCTATCTATCTATCTATCTATCTATCTATCTGCTGGCAATCAGAGTTAAGTGACTTGCCCAGGGTCACACAGCTAATAAGTGTCTGAGGCCGGGTTTGAACTCAGGTCCTCTTGACTCCAGGGCCAGTGCTCTATTCATGGCACCACCTAGCTGCCCCAAGACTATATTTATAAAGCATTCTGTAAACCTTGAAGAGCTACATAAATGGTAGCCATTATTATTGTACAAACATCAACAGCAGCTCATCAGTGAAGCCATCCAGTTCTTTCAGTACCTTGAGATGTAGATCTAGTCCTGATGATCTGAATTCATGGAAGGAAGCTAGGTAAGCATTCATTAATTCCTTAGCTTACCTTGGGTTTCAACTCCCTGTTAACCAGTTTTATTCTACCCTCCCTAGTCCAATGATCATTCCTCTTAGAAAAGAAAACAAAAGCAAAACAAGTGCTGAGTAGTTCTGCCTTGTTTACATTATTCATTATTATCATCCTACCTAGTCTGAGGAGCAGAGCTCCCTTCTTCTCAGTACCCAATATAGTGAAAAGACCCTTGGGGTCACCTTTAATATTTATCACCAGCTGGGGTGCTATCCCACAGGAACACACAACATTCTTGATCACTTGCTCTTATTTTTCACTTTCTAAAAATACTACATTAGTTGATAAATTCCTTGTTCATAAAGAGCATAATTTTTATACAGTTCCACCTTTTATTTTACATCAGAATAATTTACTTTAGTATAATAATGATAATAATAATAACTAGCATTTATATAGTACTTTAAGGTTTGCAAAGCACTTTACATATATTATCTCATTTGATCTCTACAATGAGCTGATGAGGTAGATACTATTATTATCACCATTTTGCAGATGAGAAAACAGGCTTAAAGGGGTTAAGTGACTTCTCCAAGGTCACACAGATAGTAAGTAGCTGAGGCAGGATTTGAACTCAGGTCTTGCTGACTCCAGGTCCAGGTCTAGCACTCTCCTCATTCCGGCACCAAGCTGCTCCAAGAAAACAAATTACTGACACCATTCTTAAGAAATTCTCCTTGATTTTGGACTGATTTTTCTTATTCAATTTTATGCCATGGGGTCCTACCTATCTATTCTCCACACCCTATGAAATCTGTTCTTCCTCAAATCTAGGGTGCCTGTCAATCCCTGCACGATTTTGCCTCCAGTATCGTGAATTTTAACATGGAGTCTCCAAGCTCCGTAGGGGTCACATCATTGCTGCCTCAGCAGCTAGTCCTTGCTTTCTGGTCAGACATAATCAAGTGCCAAATAGCTCTTCCTCTTGTTGCTTCTTTAATCTTTCAAAGGTTAATGTTTTTATTAAGGCAAATAGGAAAAAGTAATAGTTACTCTGCTTTTGGCATAGAGAGCACCAGCAAATGTCCGGCTAGTCAAAGTTCTCAGAGTTCACTTCTCTATCATGCCTTTGTGCCAGGTTTGTGAACTATTTCCCCACCTCCTTTCCTATTGCTTCCTTCTGTCCAAATATTACATTCTAGGCCTCCAAACCTTTCCTAAAGTTTGAGATGGCTGATTCTCAGAACAATCCTGCTTCAGGCATTTAGCTCTTAAATGTCTCAGACAGACTTTATTACCATGGACTTTGCCTAAAACAAACAAACAAAAAAACAACCCTAAAAAAAGAACCTTAAAAGCATAGGATCATAAAAACATAGATTTAGAGCTGAAAGGAATTCTAAAATTCATTGAGTCCAAAGGACCCACTTACGGACCATTCGTGTGAAAACTGAGGCACAGAAGGGTGAAGTGATGTGCCTAGGGTCACACAGCTAGGAATTTTCTGATGGGACATCTAATTAATATCTTCCTGGCTTTAATTCTAATTTCCAATCTACTACATCAAGGTGCCTTTCTATTATCAACTATAATGACCCAACAGAAGATACCTCCAGGTTGGGTATCCAAAACCACACAGTTCTTTCCACCACCTTCCTAGCAGCAGACATTCCAAGAGAGACACATGTAACACATCTATTAGGAAAGTCTCCTGGAAAATTCCACAATGTGACCACATTCTTCCTCATACCCCTGAGACTCATTTGGGCTGAGCAGTCTTCCAAGTATAATCAAAACCTAAACCAAAACAACCGTATGACTCAGTGGTTGTGGAAATTCAATTTACCTGTAGAGAAATTCTGATTTCCTCCCCTAAATCTCTCCACTCACAAAGGACTCAATTCTAGTTCAAAGCCTTCATCACTTTTCATGTGGACTAAAATAAGAACTTCCTAATTGGTCTTTCTGCCTGCAGTCTTTGCCCTCTCCAGTTCAACCTCCACACAACTGGCAAAAACAGTTTTCTTAAGGTAAAAGTTCTGACCATGTTATTCTCCTGCTCACAGCCTCCAATGACTCCCTACTACCTCTAGGACATAGAAATGTATCAGTCAGACTATTCCCCTTCATGTAGCTATTTCCTGAACTTAATGTTTCACCTCTTCATTCTGTGTCCTTGCACACCCTGTTTTGAATACCTATAATGCATTCCTACCTCACCTCTGCCTCTCAGAATTCTTATAGTCGTTTGAGGTTCATTTCAGAGGTTATCTCCTCTGGGAAGCCTTCCTCAGTTTTCCTAGAGGTCAAGAATCTCTGCCTCCTTAGGTTGCCTTGCATTGATTTTTCTATGCACATGCTGTATCCCCTTACAGAATGTAAATTCCTCAAGAGTTGGCACGGTTTTGCTTTGTTATTGTATCTCCATCATCTGGTACAATGCTTCCCACATAGAATACACAATATATGATCGCTGAATCAAACTGATTCTGTAACTAGGGGTGGAGAGGAGGAAGTGGAAAGAACAAAGAAGAGAGTTGTCAAAGTGGTTAGTAGAAAAACAGAGAAGAAAAGAATCTTGGCAGTGTGATGCCACAGAGGCCAAGGAAATAGAGTTTAAAGGAAGACGCGATCAGTGGTGTCAAGGGTTACAGAGAGGTACATGGTCTCAAGTACTACAGGAAGATTGAGGAAAATGCTGTTCAAGACTAATGACTTTCACTAGGACTGTTTTTAGCATATTGGTAGAGGCAGAAGGCAGATTGTAGAGAGCTGAAAAGAGAATGGGGAGTGGGAAAATTGAGGCAATATGTGTGGATCACAGTACCTCGCACATGGTAGGCACTTAATAAATGTGTGTCAAATCGAATTACATTTTCCAGGGTATTGGCAGTGAATAGAAAGAGGAAAAAATAGATCGGAAGTTAGAGAGGTCAGTGGTGATAACTAAGTACTAAACTGTGGAATAAGTTCAAAATGTAGTGAGTGCCTGGAGAAGCAAAAGATCAAAAGAAATTATGTACATTTGGGCCAATGGACATCAGTCTGCAACCTGGCTTTGCCACTTATTCTCTGTGTAACCTTGGGTAAGTCAACCTTTCTAGGCCTTGATTTCCTCCTTTGTGAACTGAGAATGTTGGAATAAATGAATTTTAATGGCCCTTGCAGCTCCACATCTATGATTTTAGAAAAACATCAGGCAGGGGGGGACCTTCATGGATACTCTGGGACTTGACATAGCTCTTAAAGAATGGAGAGGAAGATTTAGACAGAGAAGATCTGATAACTTTTTTATGTGTGGGACAGTGATAATGCGTGGATGCAATGACTTTGAGACAGGAGACAGAAAGATATCGTTCTTTTATTTTTTAACCTATTAAGTCTTGTTTTTTATAGCTTAAATGGAGGAAGTAATATAATAAATGCTCTATTTTGCAATTCTCCCAAATAGGACACATTGTACAAATTCTAAGAATTTTATCCTTTAACAAATACTGAAGCCACTTTTTTCCCCCTCATGTCCCCAAACAACAGTGTTGATGCTGTTTTGTAACAACTCATAAGCAAATGGCACGGCACAGCTTGAAAAACAAACTCCTTTCAGACATTTTTGTAAAGTTTGCTAAGATAATGTGATGAGGACTGAAATGATAGGATCTTGGCATATGCATGTGAATAACAACTGCACCCAACAGAGAAGATTTACTCTATAATTTCATAGCCAATAGGTTTATTCTCCAATGTGTTCATGCTGATAGCTTAGGACTTTTAAGGACCTGGGTGTACCCACAAAGGCAGCAGTGAAAGTTAGGTAGGATGTTACACTTAGAAATCCAAGTGAATATAAGTGAAAGCAGGAGCCACTAATGTGGACAGAGCACCAGGCCTGGAACCAAGAAGCCTTATCTTGTTGGGTTCAAATCTGGCCTCAGACACTTACTGACTGTGTGACCCTAAGCAAATCACTTAACCCTGTTTGCCTCACTTTCCTCATCTGTCAAATGAGCTGGAGAAGAAAATGGCAAACCACTCCAGTATCTTTGCCAAGAAAACCCCAAATGGGGCCACGAAGAGTCAGATACAACTGAAAATGACTGAACAACAATAACAACAACAACAATAGAAGCTACTGATATCTTTGTGGTTCAATTCAATTTTTTAAAAGTCAATTTAATGCCTCATATATGAGATGTACTCTTCTCTATCTCTCTGTCTCTCTGTCTCTCTCTCCCATACACCAAGTCAAATGACAGCATGGCATAATGGGTAGAGTGATAAACTCAGAGTCATGACAATCTGTGTTCAAATCCTGTTTCTCACAATTACTGGTGGTATGACTATGGACAAGTTGGTATTCTTGGCTGTAAAACTGGGATACCTGTTATTGTTCAGTTGTTTCAGTCTTGTCTAAATCTTTATGACCCCATTTGGGGTTTTCTTGGCAAAGATGCTGATATGGTTTACCATTTCCTTCTCCAGCTTATTCGACAGATGAGGAAACTGAGGTATATAATAGGGGTAAGTGACTTGCCCTGCGTCACACAGTCAGCAAGTATCTGAGGCTGGATTTGGACTTAAGTCTTCCTGACTCTAGATCTGGCACTCTATCCATTGCACCAACTGGATGCCTGTAGTAGCTCTCTAATAGAATTGTTATGATTCTTGAATGAGATAACGTATGGAAAGCACTTTGTAAGCTTTAAGGTGCTATAAAAATGTAAATTATTATTAATGACTTGGAACATTGAACAGTCAAGTGATATATATGAGTGTATGTATACATGGTTGTGTGTGTGTCTGTATACACACACACACACACATACATTTATTTATATGCATTGGAGTATAGAGGAAAGAGCAGGAGACTTGACATCAGAAGCTCCTGAGTTTGAGGTCTGGATCTACCATTTATTAACTGTAGGACTCCAGGAGAGGCCATTCCGCTTAGTTTAGCCTCAGTTTTTTCATTTGTAAAATGGGTGTAATAATACAAGCTGTATCTATTTCACAGCATTACCATGAGGCAAAAATGAATCAGTATATGTGAAAATGTTTTCAAAGCTATAAAGTGTTACATATACAAGTAAGGGATCATTATCTAATTGGTTAGTTTGACCTACCATTGCCCATCCACTCAATCTAGATATAATTGTTTCTAATATTATGTGCTTATTGTGGTCTGGTGGTTAAGGTGATTGAATCGAACTGCTAATTATTCTGTAATCTTTGTAGGTATAAACATATTCGGCCTGAGACACATGCTAGTCTCTTCTCTTTCATGAAGGACCACAACACAGCCATATCAAGCAAGTGATGATATATCTGATACAACCTTCAAAGAAAAAGTTTCTACATCTTCTCCTAGGAATTCATTCTCATGTCTAATAATAATTTTCGACAAGTTATTCTTTTTATTTAACTCATATTCCTTTATTGGGTCATGAGTTAAAAAGTTCCTTTTTTCTTCATACTGGTTCTGAACAAAAAATGAGAACAGTTGGTCAGAACTCCATGTGAAACCCTTTGGTGGAAATTCAATGCAATTTTCAATTCAGCAAGCATTTAGAAGGTGTTTTCTGTGTATAAATCACCGTATCTGGTGCTGAGTGACATACAAAGAAGGACTATTAATAAATTGTCGCACAGTCTTCTCTTTTCTGTGATGAGAAAAATTCCTTTAACTTGTCTTTGTATTCACGTACAGGACATTGGTGTTACATCCTAGTGGAGATACACAGATAAATACAATACAAACTTTGTTGTCTGGGACCGAGGCAATTCTAAGGCAACAGAGAAAGGACGGAGTGAGGCTAACAAGCCTTCTAAAGGGCAATAGTTTTGTTTCTTCCTCATAGCATGTAAACACTGGATAATCATCTATGTTTTTCATGATATGTAGACTTTTTAGCCTTTATTTCTTGTTAATTACTTTATTATTTTTTCTTGTGTTTGTTGTACATGTGCTGAAAAGGTCCTGAGTATCTCTAGTTTTCTATGAAAGTATGATTAAAGATATCTCATCATGTTGAAAGCCTATCTTTTTTTTTTTCATGGAAGGGTATGCTCAGCTTTTCAGATAAACGTTCTGGAGTGTAAGCCATTTTCCATGTTTGTGATATTCTCATTTCTTCTTTACTTTCTTACTGTTGAGTAATTCTGTATTATTTGTATGCTCAGTCCTTGATATATTGTCTCCTCCTGGCTAGTTGTAACACCTTCTTTAACACTGAAGCTGGCAATCTTATCCTGGATGATGATTTTGTGTGAGACAAACCATCATCCCTCCAATACTTAATACTCCCCCTCATAAAGTCATCTTCTTTACTGTATACTGAATATCTTATATTTTTTGCTTTGCAATAAACTCCTTTATCAATGTCTGCTGGCCCCTTTGATTTGGTGATTCCATAAACTCCATTGTGACTAGGCATAACATCCTTTTTAATCTCAGGGACGTGATTTGGGTTATGCCCTCTTTCCAGAGGATGGATCTTTCCCTTGGGCCCTATTAGCTGCCCCATAATCAATAGCACAAAGAGGCCCCTTCCTCTGCCTAGAATGTTTGAATTCAACTCTTGTTTCCCCTTTGAAGTTTACAATCTATTATCTTTTGCAATCTTTTTTTCTAGCCCTTTAATCATTTTTAGGGATATTTTGTTTTGCACTTCATTTTAAAATCGAGGGCCTTAGGGTCTAAGATGTAGAATTCTGGAGGAAAACTTTCATCATTTTCAATTAGGGAAGCAAATAATGAAAAAAAATATTACTGCATAACAAAAGCAAAAACACAAATGTACCCACATGTACCTTCAAATCCCAAACAATAAGCATGGTTTCTATTATTTTGTGTGTGTGTTCACTTGTGGATAAAATACCATTTCTTGTTAGTGGTTGTGTTTTGTAGGGTTAGGCATTCATACTGTGATTACAAAAACTAAATGAAATATTTAACCAATTATTGGCAAATATGAAGCCAAAAACATGTTTTTCCTCAATTATCTGGAAATTTCATAAGAAACGACAACTTTGGCATGGATTACTTAATCTTCAGTACTTCACTATCTGCAGAAAGAAGCAAATGAGATGCTATGTACCACTTTCCAAAAATAGAAGGCTCAAAACATGAATTGTTTTTTAAAGGAGTACAAATGACTCTCTTGTAACAGAATGTTGGATAAACTATATACTGGCAGTTACACATTGGCTTTGTTACCATATGTACAACGTCTAACTTGAAACCACACATGAAGTAATAAAGCAGAAAATTCAAAATTTAGCCCTAAAAATTACACATAATGGCTCATGTTCTCTAAACAATACAATTCTTAGGAAGTATGTATATTTGGCCATGGGCAAGTCATTTACCCTATCAGGAGCTCAATTTTCTCCCCTGTGAAATATGCATATTAGGCAAGGATTCAGAGATTTAGAGTTGACCGAGACTTTAGAGATAACATTGTCCAAACTCTTTATTTTACATATGAGGAAACTGAGGTTCAGAGAAACTAAGTGACTTGGCTAGGGTTATGCGGATAGTACAGAGTAAGTGAAAGAAATAGGATTCAAAGCCAATTCTTCTGATTCCAAAAATCAATATTCTTTTCAATGCAACATATTGACATAAAGATCTCTAAGGTCTTTTTTTGGTTCTAATTTCGATTTAGAAAACCTTAATTTATCTGTGATAAGAAAGGGAAATGGGAAAGGTTAATAAAATGGAAGTAAAGACTAATTTCAGTAAGAATTGGCTTAGTTGACTTTTTTAAAAATTATAGTTTTATGTAGGGTAAATGATTGTTAAATTTGTGTGTGTTAATTGGAAAAAAGAAAATAATGATATTTTATATCTTTATCTATGTATTCTAACCAAGCTGGACTATTTAACTACTTTCCATACTTATTCTTCCTCCTTTAAGTCTACTTATGTCATACCTTACATGTGGAACACCTTCCCTACTTTTCTACTCCTCGTGATTGCATTTTGAAATCCTAATCACCCTTAAAGGACTAGTTCAAATGATGCCTGCTTCGTGAAGTCATCACTGTTCAAATTATTTTTCTCTCACAGAATCACAGAACTAGAGGTACCTCAGAGGTCATCTCAGCTAAGCTATATTTAAGTAGTAATTCCCTCTATAATGTTTTTGACAAATAGTCATATAGCCTATAGTTGAAGACATCCAGGGGTGGGGAGCTTATTCCACCTTGGGACATAATCATTAATTTTTTATAATTATTATAGTTAAAATTATTAAGAATTTTTTCATTAAGTCTAGTTATTGGCTTCTATAACTTCTACCTGTTACTCATATTTCTACCCTCTGGGGACGAACTGAATGAGTCTAATTCATCTTTCATCTAACAGTTCCTCAAATGCTTGAAGTCATTTATGATTCTCTCTTCCTCCTGAGTCTTATCTCTTTTATCAAACATGCCTGGGCCCTAGGACCTACTATCATATGCCGTCATCTTCAGTCATCATTGTTCTGATCACCTCTCTTTGAGTGCGGTACATTTTGTCAATATCTTTCTGGAAAAATAACAGTGTGAATTACTATGCATAAGCTCAATTTTCCTTAATCTTTCCTCAGTTTTTCCTTAATCGCCTTAAAATAAAAAAGAAATATACTGAATAAAGTAAAGAAGAACAAAGAAGGTAGGGAACAGAAAGAAATCATCATGGAGAAAACCTTGCAGAAAAACCATTACTCATTTCTCTGTAAGAAATGAGTAAAGAGAAAAAGATCCTCTTGAAATGAGGAAATATTAAATAAAGTAAAATGAGAAATTACTAGAAATATCAATAATGCTGAAGTAACAATTTGAACTCCCCTCTTACTGTAAATGAGAATGCATTTATGATAAGAACCTCCAGAATGGTAGAGGAAATCAATAATAGATTTAAATAAAATTATAAGAAGGGACAGAGACAATGTGGTGCAGTGAACAGAAGATTCTCCTTGGAGTCAACCCAGTACCAGGGCTCAAGTATTGCATATGAAACATGCTAAAAAACCTAACAAAACCAAATTATCAAGATAAAAAATGAGAATATGGAACTAACAATAGAGAGAAAATAATAAAATTATCAGAAATTAATAAGCACAAGTATATATCAACAAAATTGAAAAGTTAAGCAAAGTAACTAAATATTTATAAAACTATAAAATACTCAGATTAACAGGGCAGGAAATTGAAAATCTAAATAGTCAAATCTCAGAAAAAATATATTTGGCAGTCCACAAATTATCTTCCAAAGGGGGAGAATTAGGGTCCAGATGGATTTAAAAATGAATTCTCCCAAGAATTTAAAGACCAAATAATATCTATGCTATTCTCAAGAGAGAAAGGAAGAAAGAAAGAAAGAAGGAAGAAACCCTATCAAACCTTTATGAAACAAATATGGTGCTGATATCCAAACCTGGTAGGGATAAAATGGAGAAAGAGAATCATATAGCTCAGTATCACTAGTAGAAACTGAAAAAAAAAATATTAACAAAGAGGCTACAGAAATAAGTCCAAAAATTGTTCATTATGACCCAGTTGGATTTATACCAGGAATGCACGAATGATTCAACACTGGCAAGACTATTAGCACAATAAGTCAAGTTAATAAGAAAAACAACAAATTCACATGATTATATCAATAGATAAAGACTTAGAAGAGATATAACATTTATGCTAAAATTTTTTGAAAATGTTAACAAATTGGAAGGACTGTTCTTTAATATGATGAAAACTTTTTATCCAAAACCAAATGTTAGCATTATTTGTAATGGAAAACAACTGGAAGCTTTCCCAATAAAACTGGGATGAAACCAGGATGCCTGCTATTTCCACTATTATTCAACATAGTACTTGAAATGAAAGCTACAGAAGTAAGGTTAAAAAATAAAGAGAATATGAATAGGCAAAGAAGATGCAAGACATTTTGCTTGTGGACAATATGGTTTACTTAGAATACCCTAGAGAATTAAAACATACATATATATATAAATATATATATCTTTAATAGATAGCTGGAAACAAAATCTACAAAAATCATAGTCACTTCTATATTTGATTAATAAGAACTTGGTAGAAGAGTAAAAGAAATTTCATTTAAAATAATGAAGTATTTTTAAAAGTAATCTGCTACTTCCTATTAACACACAAGATGCCTATATATTCAATTGCTAAACAATTTTTTTTCCCATAAAATTAAAGGGACACCTAAGTACTTGGAAAAATATTCAGTATTTACACATGGATCATATTAGCATAGTAAAAATGACAATACTATTTAAATAAATTGAAATAATATAATTTATAAAGAAGAAGAATAAATAAAATTTTCAAGGAGAATAATGGAAAGATAAGAATTAAAGGAGCTAGGTTTTATCAGATCTTACATTATGTTACAAAGCAGAAATTAAAACAACTACATGTACAAAAATAAAAAGTAAATCAGTGGACTAGATTAGATAAGAACTAGAAATAAATGCATATAATTATATAGTTTTCTTTAAACCCAATAACTTGAACTATTAAGGAAGATATTTTTTATTCAACAATTACTGCTAGGAAAGCTAGATAACAGTTTGGTAGAAGATAAATTTAGACCAATACCTTATACTACATATACCACAATAAATTCTAGATGCATAAATTGTCTAAACATCATCACAGCATAAAAAATTAGAGAATGGAAAATTCTGTCTTTTAAAACTGTGGTTACAGAAAGAAATAATAATCATAATTTTGATGGAGGAGACCATTAAAGACTAGTCACTTCATCCTACAAGATTCAAAAGCTATTCATCTAGAATTATGAGAATATATACAGATTTAAAAAGTCATTGTATTAAATATCTCTGATAATCTGACATTCAAAATCTATAGGGAATTAATATAAATCTATAATTTATTGCATTCTCTCTTAGACAAGTAGTCAAATTATATTACCATTTTTTCAAATGGATGAATACAAACCATTCTACAACCATCTGATATTCTTAAAATCATAAATGAGAGACATACAAATTAAAACAACTCTGAGGGATAATTCCACACTTATTCAATTGACAAATATATTAAAAGAGAGAAAAATTCAATGTTGGCTCAGCCTTGGTTGAGTTGGTTCAACCATTCTGGAAAAGAATTTGGAGCTATGCAAAAAAAGTACTAAATTGTTCATATTCTTTGGTCTAGTTATTAAACCACTGGGATTATATATCATGGAGCAATAAAAGACCCATATGCACCAAAATGTTCATATTAGCATTTTGCTGAATAATAATACTGAAAACAAAATATACCCACTGAATGAGGAATCCCTGAACAAACTGTGGTATATGTATGTAATAGAATATGACTGTAGTTCTTGTTTTCTAGTGACAAGCGCTGCCACCAGAGTGATTGGCTGCTTGGGACACATAAGGATGAACTGTCCCTGTGTATTGGTCTGCCAAGGAAAACAACATCCCGCTCTCAGTCTTTTTTGCCTTTTTTTTTTTCATTCCCCCCCATTTGGAGAATAGATTAGAGTTCAGTAGAGCAGACCTACAGTATTGAGGTTTGGGAAAGAAGAAACCTTGTGCATATATGGTTTTTCTCCCTTCCCATCCTAAATCCAAGAACCGTTAGTGGCTGCTTTGGGACAAAACCACATGGGATTCTCAGGAGCTTACTCAAGAGGTTTGAGAGGAGAGATCCTAAAAGTGAACTTTCTCATCCTGAGAGACTACATCACTAATAAGTTTCCTACAGCAACAGATGACAGAAACAGACATGTCTGTGCCCACTTAGCCTGAGAGAGAAACTCTTGGATGATACTCTTAAACCACAACCTTATGTATAGTAGAGGTTTTTATTTTCTTGGCATCATAATCCCTACCTACATCTAGATATCCTGGGCAGTGTCAGCACTCCCTTGTTCAAGAGTTTGCTGATCATCACTTCTAGAGGAAAAAAGGAAGTTTTTGAACAATCCTCTCTTTTGGAGAAAGAAGAATATTATCCATATAGTCCATGTACCTAGAAGAGTAGTAAAGGGAATCAGTAATTTGGGGAAAACCAGGGACCTGGATTTTGCAGCCCTCCCACTGCTACAGTGATTTATTTGAATAGTGCAGGGCTATAATGGGAAAGTGATTGCTTGTTTTGCATCCGAAAAATATGTTTGCCTTTTAAGGGGAACTTATATGCTACTATGAGTGATTTGTAGGTTTTCTGTATCTATTTATAAATTCCTGTGCATGCCTGATGTGTTTTTTTATATGTTTATAAGCTCCTATGAATCTTTTATATAGGGAATTGACATAAATCTATAATCTATTCCATTCTTTGACAGACAAGTTTTATGTATTTCTGTGAGATAAAATAAAGATAGTCCTATACCTGATATGTATTTCTTACTATGAGCAATTGTATGGGAGTTAGATTTGGACATTTACTAGAGTGGAAGTTCTTGACCTTTCTTTATGCCACAGACCCATTTGGCAGTCTGGTGAAACTGATGAAAGTACTCTCAAAATGTTTTTTTTTTGGTTTTGTTTCTGTTTCTTTTTCTTTTAGGCAATTGGGGTTAAGTGACTTGCCTAGGGTCACATAGCTAGTAAGTGTCAAGTGTTTGGTCTGAGGCTGGATTTAACTCAGGTCCTCCTGACTTCAGGGTTGGTACTTTATCCACTGTGCCACCTAGCTGCCCCTCAAAATGTTTTTAAATAATCAAAATAAAGTACATAGGAATACAAAGTTGACCAATTATGTTGAAATCAAAATAGTTTTAAAAATCAAGTTCATGGACCCCAGGTTAAGAACCCCAGTAAACTCCAGGTAGGGTTTACAAAGCCAAATCAAGAAAATGACTCTTTTGGATCATCCCCTAGGATTGGACCCAGAATGTGTGATTCTAGGGAGTTATGGGGAACCTTCAGCAACTGGTTACATGTGATACCCAAAATTGAACATAATGCTCCTTCCAGATATGTCCTGATGAGGTCAGAGTACAGTAGAACTATTGCTTCCCTTGTGGGAACACAACCTCTGTTAATGCAGTTTAAGATTTCAGTAATTCCTTTGGCAGCTATATTGCATTGTTGATTCACATTGAGCTAATAGTCAACTAACACCCACAAATCTTTTCCACACAAACTGTTGTCTATCCAAGTTTTCCTGGACCTCATATGATACTTTGTATTTAGGCATATAACCTGCATAATCCATGTTCATTTTTCACAATTCATGTTCATATCATGTGCAACTAAAACATCAAATTTAGCAAATATTTATTATGCACCTTTGGTGTACAGCTCTATGCTAGACACAGAGCAATATGAGAACAGATAAGAAGACAATCTCTTCCTTTGTAGAGGTAATATGGGATATGAACCATGCATAGACAACTGCTCATAGAAGAATTTAAGGCAATAATAGCTTGTACTCATAAACAGCTATCTATATATGAGCTCCTTGTATGAAGTTATTTTTGAACGGTTCATATTCCTTATTAGAATGTAAATTGCACAAGGGCAGGGATTCTATCTGGGTAGCTAGGTGGCACAGTGGATAGAGTGCTTGGCCTGGAGTCAAGAAGACCTTAGTTCAAATCCAGCCTCAGACACTTACCAGCTATGTGACCCTGGGCAAGTCACTTAACCCTGGATTGCTTCAGTTCCTCATCTGTAAAATGAGCTGGAAAAGAAAATGGCAAACCACTCCAGTATCTTTACCTAGAAAACCCCAAATGAGGTTCCCAAGAGTTGGACATACTGAACAACAACAGTGCTTACCACAGAACTGCACACCAAAGGTGCATAATGTTTGCTGAACTCGATTGTTTTCTCTAAGAAATAAAAGCCAGTAAATATCTAACAAAGCAGCAACTACAAATTGCTGGGTTCCAGGAGGAAAGTTTATGGCTTACATATCGCATGGCATGGTTCCATCTGTTTCATTGTGTTGAAAGGACCAAATGCTGTCAAAGTGATGGATGTTGTCATACTTAGGAGGATAGGTCAGAGGTTGACATGCTTTGGAGGCGATATGGACCAAGAGAGGAGCAAAACAAAGAATTAAAACATTTTCCCATACTAATTTGGCCTCAGGGCACTTTTTGGCTTGAAACATTTTGACAGAATCTATAAATGTAGGGGTGGAGTGAGAATGGGGTTGTTGGAATAGCTACACCCTTGGGAGGCTTTGGAGCAAAATAGATCAATTTGAATCTATTTTCAAACTAAAGTTCTGCCACATGTAATAGGGTTGTTTTGATCCATACACATATCCTTTCATATTTAACATCTTAGAAGGAACAATAATACTGACATTTCCCCATTCTGAACCTCCTCCCAAACCCTTAGTCACATGGTATGGAATTCCACTGATCTGTGGAACACAGTTTGGGAAATTTTGAATTAGAATGTATGAGAGGACAAGAATAGCCCAGTTGTCTAATGGAAAATGATGAACATGGAATTAGGAGAACTGTTTTTGAATCCTGGCTCTGACCATGATTAGCCATGTTTGTTGTTTCTGTTCAGTCATTTTTCAGTCATGTCTGACTGTTTGTGACCCCCCCTGGGGTTTTCTTGACAGAGATACTAGAGTGGTTTGTCATTTCCTTTCCCAGCTCATTTTACAGATGAGGAAACTGAGGCAAACAAGGTTAAGTGACATCACTTAGAGTCACACAGCTAGTAAGTGTCTAAGGCCAGATTTGAATTCAAGTCTTTCTGACTCTAGGCCCAGCATTCTGCCCATTAAGCCAGCTAGCTGCCCTTAGCCATGTAACTGTGGCCCAATTACTTTTCCTCTGTGAGCTTAGATGATGATAACTTTACTTACACTGCCTCCCACAAAGAGTTGAAAAAATGCTTTGCTTGATCCTAGAGTGTAATTAAAATATATTATGTATAACATATATAATTAATATAACACATTAATATTATATATAATAATTAAAATATGTTATATATAAAGTTAATTTTTATATAAGTTATTTTAGAGAAGGCCATAAGTTTAGAAAAAAACCAGATGCTGCAATGACCACAGTCTCTGAGTTTTTTGTTTTTTCTTCCTTCAGGCTAAAATAATATTGAGAAAAGATGCTTCACCTTTCCCCCCTAACTCCAGCCATAGCTGGTTCTGCTGACTGTCTGGCTACCCCTCACTTGCCCCCAGTAGTCAGTGCAAATGTCTGTGAAAGTTTCAGAGCAAAACTATCCTGGAGTCATAGGGGGCTAAGGCCAAGGAGCTCGAACAGTGGGTGTAGACATGGAGGGCCACAGAATAGATTAGACATCCAGAGCTGGAGAAGATGCTAGAGGTCATCTACTCCAATCTCTGTTATGTAAATGAGGAAACTGAGGTTCAAAATGTTAAAAAAAAAAAAAACTTGCCAGAAGTCATAGAGGTTGTAAGTGGCAAAATCAGGATGTGGACCCAGGTGGTCTGAAGATCTTCACCATCCTAAGTGGGAATTGAGAGTCAGCAGAATCCTAAAGAATACTCAGGCTTATGGAGTTACTTCTGGAGAATTCCTGAGTTGGAGTTTTACCCTTTGGGCAGAGCACCTTAGCTAGTGGTCATTATATAAGCTAATGTCCTTGTGATCACTCACATTGGGAAGGATGTATAAGGAAGAAGAAAGGCCCTAATTATAACTGTGCAGTCCCTATCTTCCCACTATCATTATATTCTCAGAATAATTGCTTTTTTGCACATTTATACTCATAACTATTTGTTGATGGTTTACACAAAAAGTCTCTGAGATTTAATTTAATAGTCTTGTTCATTTATGAGGCAGACTGCTTAACTGGTCTCAACATCATATTTTTCCCTTGTAAAGTTAATAGGGCAGCTAAATGACACAGAGAGCTGGGCTTGGAGTCAGGAAGACTCATCTTACTGAGTTCAAATCTGGCCTCAAACACTTACTAGCTGTGGGACCCTGGGCAACCCTATTTGCCTCAGTTTCCTCATCTGTAAAATGAGGTGGGAAAGGACATGGCAAACCGCTCCAGTATCTTTGCCAAGAAAACTTCAAGTGGGGTCACAAAGAGTCGGACATCACTGAAACAACAGAACAACAGCAAACAAAGCCAATAACCCTACCTATACCACAAGGTTATCATGAAGCTTGACACAAATAAAAAAAGAGTTTTGTATGAAAAGGCTCTGTAACCTTTCAGGAGCCATATAAATATACTCCAATGCTATTACTACTATTATTGTATGTTCGACATTAGCCAATTATCATTCAACATTAGCCAGATAATGTCCACATAAATTAAAATAAATACATAAGACTATTACACATACTGAAAACGAGGTATGAAGAAATAGCACAGAGGTATTAGATGATGGTTGGACAGTTGGATAAATCAAATGCTGCACATGTATCCACTTAATATCAAAAGAATCAGAGGAAAGACAATGGTGTGCTGGGTAGCTCCTCTAAGGAGAACCCAGAAACGCATAGGCAAGAACCAGACAGGATCTGAGACTGTATATATGAGTTGTGATCTGCACTAGGAAAGAAATGCTCACACAAACAAAACTATAAAACCACTGAAGTATTTTTAAAAACACTCAATGATATGCTGGAAATAAAAAATTGAGTAAGCACTTACATAGAGTATATCACTCATTTAAAACATAAACAATCAACCTTAGAATGGTATGTTAATGTTTGGATTCATTGTGAATGAAGACCGTTGATATGGTACCATGCAATACCAAGAGAGCTAGTTGTAGAGAAATGAGACATGAACTCAGATCTTATCATTGACACTTACCTAGTTGTGTAACCTTGGGTAAGTCACTTGAGCTTCAGTCTTTTCATTTGTAAATTGGTGACAATAATATTTGCCCTATCTACCTCATGGCATTGCCAGGAGGAAAACATTATGGAAACTATAAGATATTCTACAGACATATTGTCTACTACTATTAATGAGCATTAGCCCATGGAATGAATTTTGCCTCTGAGTAGGTTAGTGATATAGTAATCTGCTATTGCTCATTATCCCAAAATTAAATAGAATACATTTTTGAGCCTCCTACACTCCAACAGCCTTAGGATCTTGCTGATAATTACTAACATAGAAGGAGAAAGCCAAGCCTCATCACTACAGGGTGTGTGGGAATGTGAGCCAGAGGTTAGAACTTTAGGGAAAAAAAAGCCAAATATCAACTGGAATTAAGGCTGAGAAAGACCAAGATATTTTGAAAGGTTTATGGAGAGATAAGGGAAAGATATAAGATTGAGACAGAGGTTATGGCTATTCTGTTGGACAGGTATAGAGAATGGAAATTTAAGTTTTAAGATTCATTGAGCAGAAACAATGAAATGTTCCTAAAGATCAACAGTAGTTCTAATTATTACCTACATACACAGCAACTCCAATCCTTTATGTGCATTGGTCACTAAAAAGAATAATGTAAGGGGCAATGTGGCATAGTGGGTAGAGAACTAGCCCCAGTGCGAGGAAGACATTGCTTCAATATATGCTTGGTGTGTAATTTTGAGCAAATTTATTTAACCTCTCGGTATTTAGGCAACTCCTTATGATTTTACAGCTTGTTCTTGATTTGTGTGGATAATGAATCCCATGAACAGGTCCTATGTGTTCGAATTCATACTATTCAAAGTTGTATTTTATGTAAAATATGATAATTATACCCAGCCCCATGGAAATATGAAATGCGAAACTGAATAGCAATGTGAGCCCTTAGGGGATTCTTTATCACATTAATTGGGATCTAGCTATTAGCAACAGAAAAGGTGTTGACCTGGATTGGTAGATGGAATTTCCTCACCTGGGAAGCCCTTATTCCAATTCAATACTAACTCCAATCCTTATTTCCAGCAGAAACTTGACAACTACCACACTTTACCTTGCAATAACATGGGAAGGAAATGTACTGTTATGCACTACATTATTGGGGAAGTAATAATGGTATACTTTGAAAATTTATCTCACTTATATTAAGCCCATCCATTGTGTGTTTTAATTTTTAGAAAGCTTCCCAGGCGTAAGCATAGGCATCTGTACTGCAGGTGATTATCCACCCATGAATGCTAGGAACTACAAATGCATATGTACAGTAAGATACATGGAAAACAACGTGGGACTCTGTGGTGAGAGGGAAAATTCAATGGGCCTTCCTTTCTCTGACACCACTTAGGGGCCATTATACATGAAAGTAAGTGATAGAGTCTTGTTACATAGACACTGATATATTGAGCTGTCAGTGAATCTAAAATAGGAATTCAAGGTACAGAAAAGGGGTCTGACATCTGTTCTATATTGTGAGGGAATATACAGATACTTTAAAAAGATTATTTTATTGGTAAATTAGAAAAACATTTTGTCGATCTCTCACAGCATAGAAAATGTGTCACGCCCTTTCTTTTCCACCTTGGATCCTTCTGTTTCTGACTCACTGACAACTCAATATATCAGTGTCTACGTAATAAGCCACTGTTGGTTACTTTCATGGTTCCTTGGCCCTGCATCACAGTCTTGTTAAATACAAAATGTTTTTTCCTGGGTCAGAAGTGAGGGGGATTGGCTGCCAGAGGGAGTGTAGCTCACGAAATTGGATTGTGGGGAAACAAGGAAGGGGAAGCTTTCAGCTCCTGCTCCCCCCTCCCCATCTCCATGTCTGTTGCTGATGACCAGCAGTACTTTCCCTGTGGAGGTGTGCATTCCACTGATTGAGCCCTAGAGTACATACAATCAACCCCCTCCCTCCTCAAAAAATACCATCCCACACTCTCAGAAGAGCAAAGCACAAGAGGCATAGATGTTAGCCTGAAGGCTTCATTCTTGAACATGTCTCCCCAAATTAAAAAAAAGAAACTGGAGGAGGGTTTCTTTCAGCTGTTTACTTACATGGCTCCCAAGACCTTCCAGTAACTGAAGCCTTTGAATTATAGTGCGTGTAGATGTGACGCTTTGGTTCAAAAGCCCTTCATGTCAGCAGGCAGGCACTCTTAACTCTCCACTGGTTCCGAATGATAAGTAATTTCCTGATTTGCTCTCCAAAAAATTTCCCCAGACCCTGGGGGAGGAGGGGCACACGTTGTTGAGAGATTGTGAAGCAGGCGGCATAGGGCTCAGCTACACTGACAAAAACTTCCCGATGGGTTGAGTCGCAAAGAAACATTCCTTGAACACTCTAACAAGAGTAAATATCCTACTATATCTGTTGGCTCATTACTGAATTCCTCTTTGAACAACAACACAGATCGTCTGCAAAATTGACATTAGCAAACCGTAATACTTCAAGTTAAACACCACTCTGATCTCTTTGGCATGAAAAACACCCAAACAAACCCCCAAATAGCCATGAATCTGTTTTTTGACATATCTCCAAGGATCATTTTGCTTGCTTTTTTAGAAAATATTTCATGTTAGTACAGCATGTCAGAGTTAGAAAGGACATTGGAGATTATTTAATCCGTTCCCTTATTTATTTTTTTTTCCGTAGGATGATAGATTTAGAGCTGTAAATGATAATTAGAGATCATCTTGGCTAGCCTTCCAATTTACGGTTGAGGAAATTGAGGCTAAGAGAGGTTAAATGACCTGTCCATGGTCATAGAAAGTAAATGATTGAGTGAGGCTTTGAATCCAAGTCTTCTGACTTCAAATCCAGCATTCTCTCCACTATATCATAAAGCTTCTCCATGATTCCATTTCATTGATTTTAAAAAAATGTTGCTACCTTTGCTTTTTTACATCATAGTCACTTCTCACTGAATCTTGCTTTGTAACAAAGAAAAGGGCAAGCTCCTACTATGCACTGTGTTAAGAGATTCACAAATATTATCTCATTTGATCCTTACAATAACCCTAGGAGGTAGATGCTATTATTATCCTCATTTTACCATCGAGGACACTGAGGCAGGCAGAGGTTACATGACTTGCCCAAGATCACACAGGCAAGTGTCTGAGGTTGGCTATAAACTTAGGTCTTCCTGATTCCAGGACCAGCCCTCTAGCCATTGTACCACCTACCTGCTAAAGAAAAACAATTAAGCAAAACTCCTTTACAAAAACATCTTTGTCTGACAACATGTCCACTTTACTCCTTTAGTCTCACACCTTTCACTAAGAGGAGGGAAATATGTATCATTACCTATTCTCCATGACCAAGATTGGCCAATGCAACTAATCAGAGTTTGGTTGCCTATTAGTGTTGTTTTCATAATCTTATTTCAGTTATTGTATATATTTGTCTCCTAGTTCTGCTTACTTTATTCTGCAGCAGTTCATTTAAGTCTTGTGTTTCTCAGAATTTTTCATGTTATTTCTTATGGTGTCAAAAAGTTCTATTTATGTATCACAATTTATTGGACAGAGGCAGCAGGGGGAGGGTCTCCTGAGTTATGAACCACAATTTTTTTATGGGTAAAATAGAGGCATCATGATGTAGTGGATAAAATGTTGGCCACTGAGTTGGGAAAACCTGTGTGTCAGTCCTACCTCTGATGCACAATGACTGTGTGACCTTGAATAAGTTGTTTATCCTTTCAATGTCCCAATACTTTAACACTATAAATTGAAGATCTAATTCAAATCTGCCTTGATAAAGGATGTTCCCACACCAGGAATCCCTATGCTGATGACATCAGATGTCCAGACTTTTCCTAATCTCTATACAATCAGCTCTGTTTTATGATTTGCTCTAGCTCAACCTGGAATTAGGTGGAGGAACCAGATGGCAGAGTTACTTTGGAATCAGAATGAATAGTTCAGGGATTGTGGAAGGTAAAAAGGGCAAATAATTTCAAGATAGCAGCAAGCAAAACAGTCATATAATAGAGCATGGTATCAATGCTGGTGATGGAAGGAAGTGGAACCAGACTGGGGGAGATGGTCAGCAAGAATAGAGGTGTCCAGGGGACCAGATGGGTCATAGGAGTTACAGATAAAAGGACCTTAGAAGTTATTTAGTCTAAACTTCTCTTTCAAGATGAGGAAACTGATCTAAAAAGGAACTAGAAGAGGGCAACCAGGATGATGAAGGGCGTTGAGTTCATGTCATATAAGGATTTGTTGAAAGAACTGGGCATGCTTAGCCTGAAGAAGGATAAATTTAAGGGAGACATTGTTAGGGTGAATGTCTCATGGTCTCATGAGAGCTCTGTTGAGGGAACTTTCCCATGGGAGTTCTAGCTTCTATCAGTAGAAGCTGAGGGTCACAACATAGTTGCATGGCAAAAATAAGGAAGTCTCCCAGGACCTCTCCTTTGCTGACATGCAGCTCCCATGGTTGGTTTGGCTCTCCTCTCACTGGGAGATGAGTCCTGACACGAGTTCCAGCAGACCTGATGATTGGCTATCACAGGGGGATCACGCGTTGAACATGCATCACTAGGGCCATAAAAGACAGCTACTGCACTAAATAAACGGAGCTTCTGCGACCTTGCTGTCTCCCGCCTCATCCATGCGTCTCAGGGTTACTGAGCACTGAGCTGGTCTCATGCTCACCACTGCAGCGGCCGAGTCAAGACATGATAGTTGTCTTCTAATACTTGAATGGTTTTCACGTGAAGGAAGGGAATTAAGCAATTCTATTTGGCCTCAGAGGGCAGAATCAGGAGCAATCAGTAGGAAGCTGCCAAGAGGCCAATTGAGGTTGATATCAAGAAAACATTTTGAATGGTTAGAGCTATCTGGAAGTGGAATGGACCATCACTATCCCCAAAAGAAGATTCATTTTCCCCTCCTTCCAGGTCTTTGAGCAAAGGCTGGACTATCATTTTTCAGTGATTACAGTAAGGATTCATTTTTGGTATAGGTTGGACTATAGGGCTACTGAGGTTCCTACCAACTCATTCATGAATTCTGTGGAGTGACATGTCCAAAGTAACACAGGTAATACTTGGCAAAGCTAGGGTTTGAACCCAGGTTCTCTGACTCCAAATCTAGTGATCTTTTTTTTTTAACTGTATGATAGGGGAAAAAGTAAATTTAGTGTGAGTAAAAGAAGTGGAAGAATAGGAAAAAAAATTCAAAGTTTAGGATCAAGGAAGAGGATTCTGGGAAGATGGTGGAGTATGTCAGAAAGCTTTCCAGATTTCCTCTACAAACAAGACAAAACAGCACCTAAGGGTAAACGTAGAGCAGCAAAAATAAACAAGAGTTGGGGCAGAACAATGGTCCTCCTGGGACAATGAGAAGAACTGAAGAAAGACCCCAGGATGGAGGTTCACCTGAGTGAAGTGTAAATATTTCCAGGCTATCTCCTCTGAAACAACAAACAATAAGCCCTGGACAACTGGGTTGGGAGATAGCCTCAGCCTCAGCCACAGAAATTCTCACCTCACAGACAGTGTGGTGGGTCAGACATCTGAGCAGGGGAAGATTGAAGGGACCTCTGCAGCAGAGGGAAGCCAGGCCCAGCTGTGCTTCTGAGACAAGACACAGTCCCAGGCTGCAGTTGAAAGGGAAAAGGAACCAGTACACACCCAGCGAATGCAGAAGCACCTGGGCAGGGATGCTGCTGGCTGTGAACACTTACAGGAGAACTGAGTTCTTCCTTTTCATTCCAGGCCAGAATGGAAAGCTGAAAGTTATAGTCACTGGAAGTCCTTAAGGAGCAAGAACAGTTCCAGCATGGTGTTCTGGGGGCCCCTAACTATGGCTTGGGGAGGGAAAGGAGTGCAGAGGTTGGACCAGGACAAAGCTAAAAAAATAACAATATGAAAGACCTGAGGCCAGAGGCACTATCCCCCATACCCCAGAATTAGAGGTGATTATAATAATGAGCTGTGAAAAACAAAACAAAGCAAAACAAAACAAAACAAAAATGATCAAGCAAAGGAGAAAGAACACAATTACAGACAGTTACTATGGGACTAGAGAAAACTGTGGTTCATCTTCAGAGGAGGATACTGAAGCAAAAAAAGTCTCTCCTACCCCAAAGAGTAATGTGAAATGGTCACCTGCCCAAAAAGAATTCTTAGAAGAATGAAAAAAGATTTTAAAAATCAAATAAGAAAGATCGAGGAAAAATAAAAAAAAAATAAGAACAATCCAACAAAAGCAAGAAGAATATGAAAAGAAAGTCAACCAACTGAAAAAGGAGATCCAGAATCTTGAGGAAGAAAATGACTCCTTGAAAACTAGAATTGGGCAAGGGGAAGCCAATGATGTTATAAGAGAACAAGAAATAATAAAACAAAATAAAAAGAATGAAAAAATAGAAGAGAATGTGAAACATCTCGTAAGAAAAACAACTGAACTGTAGAACAGATTAAGAAGAGAAAACATAAGAATAATTGGACTATCTGAAAGCTATGATAAAAAAAAGCATCTTGATACAATAATGCAAGAAATAATTAAAGAAAATTATCCTGAAGTTTTAGAACAAGAGGGAAGGGTAGAAATAGAAAAAATCCACTGATCACCACTTGAAAGAGATCCCAGGATGAAAACCTACAGGAGTATCATAGCCAAATTCTGAAACCCCAGGTTAGGGAGAAAATATTATGAGCAACAAGAAATAAACAATTTAAATACCATGGAGCCACAATTAGAATTACACAAGACCTAATAGAGGCTACACCAAAAGACCACAGGTCTTAGAACAATATATATCAAAAAGCAAAAGAACTGGGGTTGTGGCCAAAAATATCATACCCAGCAAAGTTAAGTATAATCCTGAACGAAAAAAGGAAAGGATATTCAATGAATTGACAAAATTTCAGGATTTTGTCACAAAAAGAGCAGAACTTAATAGTAAATATAACATATAAGATCTGGGAGAAATAAAAGGTAAACATCAAAGACCAATTATAAGGGATTCAATAAGGACAAATTGTTTACTTTTTATGTGTGGAAATGTAAACTATATGCCTAAGATTGTCATTAGTAATTAGGTAGTTCAAAAGAAAGATTGGGGTAGACTTGAGTATGATGCCATTCGAAAGAGTAAAATGGTATAGGAAAAGTAAAAAGAGTAATTATCTCATATAAATGAGGCGTAAGAGGAAGAACTGATACAGAGAAATCAGATGGGGGAGGAGGGCTGGTAGTGCTAGAACCTCATTCACATCAGATCTTGAGTAAAGAGAGAACAACATATACATTTAGAAAGGTATAAAAGTCTTCTAAATTTATAAGGAAATAAGAGGGTTAGAGAACAGGAGAAGGGAGGGTATAGAAGGGTGTGTAGATTAATGGGAATGGGTTAAACAGGGAACAACATATATATCTAGAAGGGTATAAAAGTCTTCTAAATTCAGAAAGAAACAAGAGGTCAAGGGGATAGGATCTCCTGAGTCTAATAAAAATGGCTTTAAGGTGAAAAAGTAGAGGGAAATGTGCCTATGCATATCTCCCAAGCTAAATATTATAGATAGTGGCTATAACTATTCCATTGGAAGAAATGGAACAGAGAATTTCAGGAGAGATTAATTTCAGAGAGTCCAGCAATAAAACTGATGGCCTCATATGTTTATATGTGAATGTAAAAAGGAGATGTAACAAGCAAAGTTGATCTTAATGTAAGAGATCTTAAAGTAAGGAGGCAAATTTGATCTCATAGGTATTGCTGAGACTTAGTTATATTGAACTGATGACTGAAACATGGGTCTGGAAGAATATTTCTTATTCAAAAGTTATAGAATAGGAAGAAAAGGATGAGTGGAATAGCATCATAGGTAATCAATATATACTCATGTGGAAAGATCTAGGAGCCTGAAGGGAAAAAAAGTATGATGAACAACATTTGGGTGAAGATTAACAGAAGTGATACTGAAATTAGAATATTCTTTTTAGACCACCTAAACAGAAGGAATAAATCAATGAGGAATTGAGGAAATAAATCATAAGCCTCACTTGGAGGCATGATTTAGTACTAATGGCGGATTTCATTAGCTGAGTCTGGGGAGTGCTCTCTGTCTCTGTCTCTGTCTCTCTGTGTCTCTCTCTCTCCAGAACAACTAATTCTTAGACTTGTCTTAAATAGAATTCCAATCTTCAAAAGGTAGATTTCAGAAGTAACTAACATCCTGGACCCTTTTCTGACTAACAAGGAAAAGAAGCCTGTGGAAATGATCAGAGTTTTGATAGGAAGTGATCATTCCTTTTTGCAATTCATAATAGAGGAGAGGAAAGTCAGGAGGAAATCCAATATCTACCCTTTTTTTCAAAGAACAGATTTCAAAGATTTCAGGATGTCACGATCTAAAATTCTGTGAGAGGAGTCAGTTTAGGAGGAATGTGAAACCATCAAGAATAATGTTCTTGAGACACAAAGAGAAATTATTCCAATGAGAGGAAAAATAAGGATGTCTCTTAAGAAATTGATATGTATGCACAAGAAACTCATGGACTTTCTTAGGTAAGAAAGCATGTACAGAAGATGTAAACAAGGGTAGATAATAGAAGATGAATATGAAAATATAATACAATCCATTAAGAATGGTGTCAGAAGTACTAAAGGTCAGAATGAGGTAAGTTGTCAAGAAAACCAAAGAAAAACACAAATTAGTTTTTTTACAAAATTATATTGGAGAAAAGAGGAAAATGGAAAAAAGGACAGTACCACTGTTCAGACTGAATAGGATAATAACAGTAAATTGAGAGAAAGTAGAATTACTCAACTCTTATTTTGCTTCTGTATTTTCTATCAAGCGGAATGATCTTTGGTCTGAAAAGGATGAAACAAAAATATCTAATATGGTGCGGAAATCCAAGCTGAGTAAGGTGGTAATAACAGGTACCTAGATTCTTGAGTCATGTCATCATGCTTAGATGAACTATATCCCAGGGCAATGAAAGAATTAGTGAATGTGATTGCTAACCCATGGCCAGTAATGTTTGAAATATTGTAGAGAATAGGAGAGGTGTTATAGGAATGGAGAAGGTAAAATATACTGTTTAAAAAAGGTAAAAGAATGGATTATAAACTAAAGGCCTGTGAGCTTGACTTAGATTCTTGGCAAAATTCTAGAATGTATTACTAAAGAGATTGTTAGGAAACATGTAGTAGGAAGGAGTAATCACAAAAACCTAGAATGGTTTCATCAAGAAAAGGTTTGGCTACATTAGCCTTATTTTGTTGGGGTTTTTTTTATAGGGATACTTGACTGTCAAAAGAATGAGAGGATAGTGAATGGGTTTTAATGTTCACAATTAGAGAGAGTACTCACATCAACGAGATCATGGATCCATTGAAGTATTAAATTATTAGATTGGTTTATCAAGGGACCTACAAGTGCCTCACACTTACTAGTTGTGTGACCCTGGGCAGATCACTTAACCCTATTTGCCTCAGTTTTCTCATCTGTAAAACCAGCTGGAGAAGGAAATGGCAAACCACTCCAGTATCTGTCAAGAAACCCTCAAATGAGGCCACAGGGAATTGGGCACAACTGAAACTACTTAACAATGACAACAACAATATCAAGGGACTATAGTTCATATAATTTACCTGCACTTCAATGAAGCATTTGACAACATGCTTGTGGACAAGATGGAGAGATGTGGGTTACATGACATGACAATAGCTGGATTGAATGATTACCCACAAAGAGCGGTCCTTAATGGTTCAGTGTTAATTTAGAAGGATGTCTCAAGTGTAGTGCCCCAGAAATCTATGCTTGGTTTTGTGCTTGTAACCAGAAAATATTCCTGTGGAGGTCTAAGTTTGTCCAAAAATTTTCCTTTTTTCTTCCTGAAAAGAAGAGGGATAGACTCCTTCCACACCATTCCAGTTTCTTCCTACTAAGGCCAGCTCAGGGCAATATAACCTTCCCTTTTGCTCACTGCCTCTACTATCTTTCCCCCACCCTCACACTTCTTTCCTCTTTAATGGGGGAAAGAATACACAGGCTGCCCTTTATAAATGTCCTGCTTTGGCTACAGACTCAATGTTTGAGCCTAGAAGCAAATTAATTCTCATGCCCACGTGGTCTTTTCTCTCCTATTTTGAGAAGCTTGTTAAGATGATTAATTTTTAATAAAACAATAAAAGCTTAATCTCTCAGGCTGGAGAAATCACGGATTGCCAGGATGGCATCAGACTTTGTCCTTTTAAAATCTTTGTGTATTCCAAATAACGCTTGCCTTTCCCCTCTTTATTCTTTGGACTCAAACAATATATAGAAAAAGTAGTACACAGCATTTGTAATAGATCTTGGTTTTTATGTGAAGTGAAAAAAAATAGGCTAGAGAAACAAGATTTTTCAAAAAGGGAATGCAAGGAAAAGAACATAGCACTTATTAAATGACCAGGAACAGGGGGGAAGGTTGAGGAGAATCTCAACCTTTCATGCATTTTCTTCAATTAAGAAAAGACAGTCACAAAGAGTTGGACATGCCTGAATCACTCAACGACAACAACAAAGAACAACAATAACACTGATAGAACGATATCAGTTTCTGATGTAGAACTAACTATTTGTCAGTGCCAAGGACTTTGGTGGCAACAACTTCCTGTTATGGGTGTTTAGTAGCTGTAGCCATTGCACCCGCAGGAGCACTTGCCAGGTTTTCTCTCCACAGTGATTGCTTCCCAGAAGACAGCTGAAGGCAATGCTTTGGAAGCATGGCTATTCCCAAGGCTCTTGGGTTCAAGGTCCTGGGTTGTCTCCACTAGGATCTGAGGAGAGATGGTGGTGGTTGTGGTGGTTTGACTGGCCTGGCATATGCTGATTCCTGTCTCTCATTCAGCTTGTCTTGCTGCTTCAGCTAGTCTGGCCTGCCTGCCCTGTTTGTGGCAGTAGTTTGACTGTTGGCTGACTCCTTTTCCATGGGCGCTGCTTCCCTGGGTAATGGCTGTAATGCTTGGGCTGGAACCAGGCCTAGTGATCTGGGAAGTATTGCCACTTCCAGGGTTTCTAGGTCTGACTGTTGGGGATGGTTGGTTAGCAGCTGTCACTAGTGGTAATGAGGAAGGTAGAACCCTTCTTCAATATTTTTCCTCCATTCAGTGGGGCTGGGTTGGAAGGAGGCTTGGTGAATCTGGTAATCTCAACTATTATTGTTATTAGAGTTTTGTGGGATGTGTGTGTATGTGTGTGTAAGTGTGTTGCTTTTCACACTCTGTGTTCTTTAAATCATTCTGTGAACATCTATCTTCTACTGACAGTCTAGTTATTAATTTTTGACTTTCAGTGGAAATCCTATCTTGCCTAAAGCTATTGGATCTGACACAAAAATACTCAATTCACAAGAACTCAGCACTTAAACATAAGCAACATAATTCATAGCATTCCAAACACTGTATTTCAAGATACTCTACATTATCTGACTATAGCTCTCTTTGAAGCCTGGAAAATGCCTTCTTTCTGACTTTACTTTAAGATTTTTATTGAAAACATTAAAATATGGGCACTGCTTCAAAGCATAGTTTGTTTATAATTGAGATGCCTTCCCTGGTTTACACAGCTTACTCAAAATTAATACTAAGAGCTCAAAAAAAGAGCTTGGAATTCTCACCAGTTTCCATTTTTAAGAGTAATTTTGTAAAAGGCTAAAAATAAAAATGAAAAGTCTCCTTAAAAAGAATGCAGTTCTAAAAGTTCATTCCCACCCAACCCCCAAACTCTTAATATCTTTTAGAGATATTTTCCCTATTTGGATCTTTCAGCAGGATGCTGTGAGGAAAATATTTAGTAAATGTATTTGTAGCTAATACTTTGTTATTAATATTATTATTATGACTACTAATAATAATCCAAGTAAAAATTCATAAAATATTGACAAAACACAGAGCCTACCATATAGAGTGGTTATCATTTCCTCTTCAAAAAGGAGGAATGTTAATAAATGTTCTTAGATTGTATGATAAACAAGCTAAAAATGTATAGAAATTCTTCAGGAACATATGGCACTTCATAGAGCAATAATGAAGATAGATATATATGCATATCACTAGACTTCTCAGATGAATTAATCTTGTTTTATCTCTAGACGGAGCTTATAAAAAAACCAACATTCAAGAGTGGAACCTAAAGACCTTGAACAACGTCCACATTGATTTGACCAACAATATGTTGACAAAGTAGTGTTAGACTATTGGTTTAACAATGACAGAATCAAGCTATTTGTTTATAGAGGTTGATAATAGCAATACACAAACAGATCATTGTTACTAGAAATTACAGAAAGTTAATCCTTAAGAATCTTAGATTTTTTTGATCAATGCAGGTTTTGTATGGAAATGGTAAAAATTGTCTAATAGATTATTTCAGGTTGCAAAAATTTAGCACCTGCTAAATACTTTAAAAGACATGATCAAGTGACCAGAATTATATACTAGAAGGTTGCTATCCTTCTATAAACTAACATTCTATTCTCCAAAATATTCATAAGTCAAGAAATAAATCACTGGAATTGAGCATCATCATGGTATAAAGGGGGACTAGCCAATGAGCCCAGTCCTTATGAACATGTACCATATGTTCAGCTTATTCAGCCCTTGTGTGGATTTGAGCACGGTGCATAAACTACATGGCAAAGATGAAGCTTTTTGTTTGTTTGGCCAGAACTGGGGGACATCAAAAAAGGCCAAGGCCAGTCTTATCTCTGGCTCTTCTCAGACCAGCTGGTGATGGAACAGGCAAGGATTAGGCTTTCAGTGAAGAGAAGCTTTATAGTCCTTTACCTCCCTACTTTGTACTGCTATCATGTAGCCTATGAGTATATGATCCTGCTATTGCTTCTTTCTTTTTTAATGTCTATTTTTTTTTTTTTTTGCTTTTTTTAGGTGAAGGTGTTTGGAGAAGCTCATGAGCTTCAAGAGTCATGAGAATGATTCAATGGTGGGTCCAAGAGTAGAGTCCATGCAGGGGTCTCCTCAGTGATTTTTTTGTACTACTTTTATCATTAGGCCAATTCTGTTTTTTTAGGTGTGATTTTCTTCAGTATTTTTTGTGCCTCTTTTACCAAACTGGTGATTCTCATTTCATATTTTTCTTGCATCACTCTCATTTCTTTTCCCAAGTTTTCCTCTACCACTTTTATCTCTCTCTCTTTTTTTTTTAACTCTTCCATGATTTCTTGTTGAACTTGGGTCCAAATTACATTTTTCTTTGAGGCTTTCTTTGTAGTTTTTTTTACATCGTTGTCTTCACCTGAGCTTATGTCTTGGTCTTCCTTGCCATCTTACTTCTTTATGGTGAAATTCTCTTTCTTTCTTTCTTTGCTCATTTTCCAACCTATTTCTTGATTTTGAACTTTATGTCAAAGTTGAGCTCTGCTCATGGTGGGTGGGGAGGCATTGTCCCAAGCTTCAGGCTTTTTCATGCTGCTGTTTTCAAAGTTAGTAACAGAGATCACATGAGGACTCCACAAAGGGCAAGGGAGCTACGTAACTAGATATTGCCATACTGAACACTCATAATCTCCAAATTATATGGAATGAAAACTCTAAAAATATGGAGACCCGATAAAAGAAATAAAAACCATGTGGGAAAAGAATGAAATAGATATATTACCTCTGTTTCCAAAACCTCCATTTAAGGAGGATGTCCAAGATAGCCATCTTGTCATTTTCCACCTGGCTCTGTACTCTTTCGAACTTCTTTGGATTTCTCCATCATGCCCCAGAATCTCATCATTGGTATGTCTCATTGTACTGTAAGATCCAATTAGCCATGGTACTCAGACTTCATTGGCACCTCTTTTTGTCCGATTGAAGGGTGGACCCATCAATTCAAAACCTTCATTTAAGGAGGTGATCCAGGCCAGACATTTCTTTCTTTTCACCTGGCTTTGCACTCTTTTGGACCACTTTGGACTTTTCCAAAATGCCCCCCTCTCACCCTCCTCCCTAGGTACCTTTCCCCTCACCACTATCCATTTTCAGTTTCCTTTTTTACATTGTCTTCCCCCATTGGACTGTAAATGCCTTTGAGGGGAGGGACTGTATTTCTCTTTCATATTTATATACCCAACACTTAGCATAGCATCTGGCACACAGTAGGTACTCAATAAATGTTTATTGATGGCCTGCCTGCCTGAAAATCTGATATTGGAGTTGTCTTTAAAGTATTTTTTAGTGAATGTTCAGAAAATGAGCTTGCATCTCAACACTTTCAATTAATAAAATAAAAACCCAAAACAATAATTTTATCTACCTGCTCAATAGTCTGTCAAAGATTAAACACAAAAGAATAGTTGAATACAATTTGTCACAAGGCCATTTCTAGCTAGAATTCATCGTATAAAAGATGAGAAGGACAGGACATGATAATGATACTATCGCCTCCCAGTACTTATATAATACTTTATCATTTACATACTTGATGGAGTAGAAAAAGCCCTGGATTTGGAATTGAAGGACCTAGATCTGAGTCTTTCTTACTACTTCTGTAACCTTAGGAAAGTAACATCTCCTGTCTGGCCACAGTTTCTTCAGCTGTAAAATTATATAGTGGGACTTGATTATCCTTAACATCCTTTTGACTCCTAAATGCTATTACCATAGGAAAGCCGCATTATCTTATTTCATCCCCTTGATGACACTGTGAGGTATAGATAGGATGATTATTATCTCGTTTTTACAAATGAGAAAAAAATACCGTGTTTTCGCCACATTTTTGTCACAGATTTTATGCCAAATATTTTTTTTTGCAAAAAAGTGGTGTGTAACCATTATGTGAAGCTTTTTTTAAAAAAATTGTGACTGTATTACTTAAAAATCATTTATTACTAAACTGTCTTTGGTGTAAGATTATGATGGATGGGATACTCATGAATATGTTAAAATTGAGTACTGACAATGCATATGAGTTGAGAATTCTAGGCCCCTGGCTCACAATGCATGAGAGATAAATGCTTATCCATATGCTACTGGTGAATATACTGATGCTCTGTTTACCTTTTAAGCAGCATGAAGAACAAAATTATACCATGTGATGATTACATGATGGGTGGTTATAAACCAATTTTTGGACTGAAAACAGCAACAACACCACAACATACAGTGCGATGTAGGTTAAAGTGAAATGACCCATCCAAGGATACTGTTGGCCTTTATTCTTTGGGGCAGGTGAGGAGAGGTTATTTAGAGCAAATTCTTTCATTGAAACTAGCATTCCTTACTCAACATATACTCAAGTTCCAGTTAAAAATCATTGAATACAAATTAATCCAAAGCAAAATTTAATTAAGAAGGTAAACATTTTGCCAACAAACAAGTAAAAATAACCTCAATCAAAGTCAAACACAAAGGACTAGTGAATCATTAATTTGGTGAACAAAATTTATTGAACACTTATTGAAGTGTAATGCACCATTCGTGATGCTAAGGGAGATACAAAAAAATAAAAAAGGATATTTTCCTCAAAAAGCTTACAATCTAGAAGGAAATGATAAAACATTCAGACAGATAAAAATAGTAAAATCTGAGTACACAAGAAGTCCTTTGAGTCCAGAGTACTCTAAGCCTAGAAAAGAGGTCATTTATAGCTGAGGAAAGGGTAGGATTGGGCAATACTAGAGATTGCTTCTTGGAGGAGGAGATAATAGAGCTGGGCCTTGAAGGATGGGTGGGATAGAGGACCACAGAGGACCAAAGAAGATCATGGGGTGTGGTGGGGTAGGGGAATGGGCATTTCAGGCATAGGGAACACTTAAATAAAGTTAGAGAAGTAGGATATGAATGATAGATGGTGAACAGCCCAACTAGAGCCTAGAGCATATGAAGGGAGCAGTGAGAAAGAGCGACAGAGACAGAGAGAGACAGACAGAGAGAGAGAGACAGAGAGAGAGAAGATGTAAAAGGGTTACCTGTTATTTGACATTATCCACTGTTTTGTGTTTTCCATACCATCTCATCATACCTACATTAAGGTGTACTATTAAGAGCAGACTAAAGAAATAGTGTGACCCTGTGTAAAGTTTAGGGGTGGGAGTTCTTAACCTGGGAATGGTGACCTTTTTTTTTTATATTTTAGTAATTATTTCAATGTAATTGGTTTTCTTTGCAATCCACCTGATTTTACTTTATGCATTTGAAAATGTTAATCTGAGAAGGGCTTCACCAGACTCCTGAAGGGTCCCTGACACAGAAGAGTTTAAGAACTTCTGGTGTAGACTCCTTTGGAGACGGAACACTAGAAATCTCTTTAAATGTTCTTTGGAGACTGAATAAGAGGATGTCCTCCCTAAAGGCCAAATGCTTTGGCCGTATCTATGACTGTTTGGCAAGCTTCCTCAAAAAGAGACTAGGTTATGACCTAAATAGGGTGTGAATAAACTTTTATAGGGTGCCAACTATGTGCTGCTTGCCTCTAAAGTTGCCTCCATAATGGATACTCTGGAAAGTGATTCCAGATATATGAGTGTAAGAAGTCAGAGACAAAACCACATTTTAGTCTATAATTATATTCTGGGGTATGGATCAGACCATGTCTCAATCCTTAGAGACAATAATTCATCAAAACTTTTTTAAATTGCTAAACAAGGGATCCTGTTTTTGCCACACAAAGGGAAGACCCAACATACACTCTGCCCTCTGTGTGCACAGACTGTTCAGTTTGTTCCCAGAACTCAAATCTGGTACAGACATAACACAGCTGTGTAAGCTGGAGGTAGTGGAGACAACACACATTTCTGGGTATTTTCTTTTATTATCAATGCACCATGAACTTGCCTACTTCTGGACCAGGGTATTGTTTGCCTAGGAAATACTCTCAGCAGTTGTTGTCAGCTTGCACTTGTTCATTTCAGACCAGAAATTACGACTTCTCAAGTTTGCAGTGATTTCTCTGTATGATCTATTCAATGGATAGTGATGCAATATGCTCAGCTATCTTATGGGATTTAGTGCAATGAGCAGGTAATGGGATATCAGGATGAGAATACCTCTTTGATTCGGTTAGGGAACAAAATAATTAAAGGTGTAAATTAGGTGTGAACAAGGCTTCATTCAGTTTCGAAGGAGTGAAGCAATTTGAGCTATTAGATGAAATCATATAATGCTGCACAGAGTGTATTGGGATGAATTGAAAGAAATCATAGCTCTGGGTCTATGCATATTAGAAAAGGGATTTCAGCAGCTGTTTTGGCTGTCAGGTTTTGGAACAATTTGAGGAGCAAGACCCTTGTGTCTGAAACCAGAGGACAGGAATGGGGGAGGATGTTGAGATTGAGTCTTTATTCTCCTCCACCCCAACTGACCAGAGGATAGCCTTGCAAACCTCAAAAGGCTGCAAGAGTCAGACTTCCCATTTGTCACTAGCAATGTTCTCCGAACATCAAGGGCTGAAGGCAGCACCTGAGACAGAAGTTGAGAGACGTGCCACAGCCAAATTCAACACACTGATGAGGAAAGATAGACTCAGAACCCTAGAAGGAAATTTCACCAGCTTTGGAGTCCAGCAGAGATCAATACCCACCCAAAGGGAATTTCATGAGGTCTCTACAAAGGACAAAAAGGACTTTCATCCAATCAGAAGCTACCCCTTGGCCACATGTGATATTTAAGTGTGAGCCCAATGTCTTTGTAGGCTCTTGTGTGATACTGTGACCTAGATCTTAGGGAAGATTGTTCTTTATATCAACTATTCTTAGTATCCCATCTCAGTAAATACTCTTTACCAAAAAATGACTAATTCTGACTGGCTAGTTGATAATCCACAGGCAACATGTTGGATGGGGGCTCTTGAGCATTTGACAATCTCAGCCTCTTATAGTTGACACACAGGGAGCTCTCCAACCAACTGAGATATTATTTTTTTTTTTGATGAGGCAATCAGGGTTAAGTGACTTGCCCAGGGTCACACAGCTAGTAAGTGCCAAGTGTCTGGGGCCAGATTTGAACTCAGGTCCTCCTGACTCCAAGGCTGGAGCTCTATCCACTGCACCATCTAGCTGTCCCTCAACTGAGATTTCTAAAAGACATATGCAGAGAGTGGCAGCAGGTGTAAATAATAGAGGAAAAGCAGGTCCTCATGTTGAAAGACTTGTGGCAGGAGGGCTAAAACTGAGGATGGACTGAGGTGCATGAGGAACTAATTGTGATGACAGATATTATTGTTGAAAAGAGGAGAACTGGAAAAGGGCAATAATGGCTGCTTGATTAAGAGGTGGGTTGGGGAGAACAATGCTAATTGAAGACTGAGAGAAGGCAGAAGTACTCAGCTCCTTTTTGCTTTTCTCTTCTATGTCCAGGAGAATTCTCTTTGGACTGGAAAGGGCAAGAAAATACGTAGGGGATTGAGATCCAAGACAAAGAGGGAGATAACAATAAATGAACTACTGGCTGTCTTTGATGAGTTCAAGTCTTTGGTTCAGATAAACAATTTCCCAGCAAACTGAAGTAAATGACATTTATGCTTGTAGGACCACTGTCAGTGATCATTGAACAATTGTCAAGAATGGGAGAGATACTATAGGACTAGATAAGGGCAAATAGCTTAATTTTTTTTTTAAAAAGGAAGAGAGTGAAGTAGGAATACTATAGGGCACTGAACTATATACTATAGGGCATTGAATTTTTGGTAAAATTCTAGGTTTTATTAAAGGGGTGATTACTGATTATCTATAAAGAGAAGTCATGATCATGAAGAGCCAGACTGATAGTGAATAATCACCAATAATTACTGTGTGCCAATATGTGCAGAGTATGAAGGACTAGAGAAATTCTATGAGGAATGTGATAAGAAATTGAATCAACATATACTTAATGACATCTAAGTGAAGGTTGGCATGGGGGGAGGATAGAAAAAATAATGTTGGAAGATATAGCTCAGAAGTAAGAAACAAGAGGTCAAATGTTTGTAGACAATACAGAAGCTTAATCCCTATATATCATGACTATTTTTTTTAAGAAGTGAGTTGAGAGGCTCTGGGTCTGACAAGGACCACCTAACACCTCCCCCCTGCCCCATACAAACCACAAAATTTATGTGAGAATCATTTCCAAGTCAGCTAGGTACTGCCAGACCATTGACTTGTCAGAGGAAAGATTAAAATCAATGCCAAACAAAAAAATAAAGCATAAATAAAGGTGGATTTGGAGTCAGGGGCTCCTTGAGTTTGAATCATGGCTTTATCACTTGGGAAAAGGGCCTCATTTTCTTCATGTTTAGGATGAGGGGGCTAGACTAGATGATCTCTAATCATCTAGACCGAACTATTTAAACTGAACTATTTAAACAATCTGTTGATTTCATTGAAAAAAAAGGAAATGGATTAAAAAGACCAGACACAAATACAAACTATTACCATTGCTTGAGGAAGTTTTACTGATGTAAATCAATCACTACAATGAGGAGAACACAAGTGCCTAAAAACTGCATCAGCCAACAGACAGTTGATCTTTGGTCTAAGAGGAGACATGTAGCAGCCAAGGACAACACTAGTTTAGAATGTAAATTCATTTGTAAAATTTTATAGAGTAGGATGGTGGAATATTATGAGAAGTATCACCTCATAAAACAAAGAGAAGCAGTGGAGGGGAAAATAAGCTTACAGAAAGCTTGGCAAGAGACCCAAAGCTAGATCATCTGGTGGGCATTTAAAGATGAGTCACTGAATCACAGAGTTTCAGCATTGAAATGAACCTCATAATGGAATACATAAATGGCCATGTATTCCAAACCTAAAAAAAAATTTCATCTCCCACAACATAATGGACAGGTGGTCATCTAATCTTTGTTTGAAGACCTCCAATAGGAGAGGACCCATCATACCTGAAGCAGGCTGCCATACTTTTGAACAGCTCTGATTCTCTGGAAGTTTTCTCAGACAGCCTAAACCAACCTATTTGAATCTTTAACACACCACTCCTAGTTTTCCCCTCTGAGACTGAATGAAATAAGTCTAGTCCTGTTTCCATGTGATAGTCTTTTAGGTGCTGGAAGGCATCTATCATGTCACCCCCAGTTTCCCTGTCTAGCCCTGATCTATCTCATGCTCTTTAGCTTATCAGTATCCTTCTTAATAGGTGGTACCTAGAACTGAGTGCAAGACCCCTGGTGAAGCCTGGGAAGAATTCATTGTTACTTATAAATTCTCTGGAAACTATGCCTCTTAGTGTATCCCCAAATCTCATTAGCTTGTTTGACTGCTGTATCATGCTGTTGACTCATATTGAGCTTGCAGTACAATAAAACCTCTAAATTTGAAATTTGGTCCTCTGGGCTCTAGATATATACTCTCTCTCTCTCTCTCTCTTTATATATATATATGTATATATACATATATATATGTATATATGTGTGTATATATATATATATAATATACACATGTAGTGTATATAAATATACAAAGCTCTTTCCAATACATCAGGGAAAACTTTCCAATAGTGAGAGTTAATAAAAAGGAGAATGGGCTGCCCTATATGATAAAAAAAAATTCCCATCATTGAAGGTTTTCAAAAACAGACTAGATAATCACTTTTCAGAAGGTTGTAAAAGGGTGTTATGCTTCTGGCAGGTGTCTGATGAGCTCATCTGATGCTTCTTCCAACAGAATATATTAATATATAAATTCTTAGAATTATTCATTTATTAGTAGTAATTCTTAGAAGTTTTCACCAGAGACCCAGAGGGTTGAAGTAATATTTTTTAAGGTCACCTGGCTAGTCAGTGGTAGAAACATTGATGGAACATTGGAACATTGATCAAATCACAATTCTGGGCATAGTAGGTAAGCACTCAATGCTGATGAATTGAATTAAGTCCCTAGGAAGTTTTATAGGAGGGTAAGTGGCACAGAATTCTTTGTAAGATTTGAATTAAAACTCAGTTCTCCCTGGTCCATTCCTGTGCTCTTTCGACTTTACCATAGTTGATTTATTGCTTCCATGCCAAAAGATGTCAAAGCACTTTACCTTCATCCTGGACAGAAAACTAAAATGAAGGTTTCATTTATCCACTCTTACTAGACCAAAATAGGCCTACAGAGTGGTTCATATTCAGTATAGGGATGTATTCTTGTCATCTAAGATAAGACTGATATATTGTGGGAAATACAGATAAGAACAATTAACAAAGAAAAGTTATTCAGTCAGTCAATAAGCACCAATTTGTGCAAAATTAAGCACCTACTACACACAAAAAAAAGATATAAGATGGTCCACGCTCTCAAGGATCTCACAGTCAAATGGAGGAGGCAATACACACACACACACACACACACACACACACACACACACACCCCTACCTACAAACAAGATTTATACAGGATAGATTGGAGATGATCAACAGAGGGAAAGCAATATCTTTAAGGGGTTAAGGAAAGGCTTTTTGTAGATGTTGTGATTTTACCTGGAACTTGAAAGAAATCAGGGTAGTCAGGAGGCAGAGATGGGATAGGGAGATAATTCCAGGAATGGGAGAAAGTCATTGAAAATCCGTGGAGTGGGAAGATGAATTATCTTATGCTAGGTTCAGCAAGGAGGCCAGTCTCACTGGATTACAGAGTACATGGGTGGGAATGGGGGGGAGGGAAGATGTAAGAAGATAGGGGAAAGGTAGGAGCAGGTAAGTTATGAAGGATTTTGATGATCAAACAGAGAATTTTACATTTGATCTTAGAAGTGATATGGAGCCACTGGAGTAAATTAAATAAACAAATAATGTGGTCAAACTTTTGCTTTAGGAAGATCAATTTTTTAATGGAGTGAAAGATGAATTGGAGTGGGAGAGACTTGAGGCACAGAGACCAACCAATAGACTATTACAAGTGATGAGGGCCAGCACCAAGGTGGCAGCAGTGTTAGAGGAGAGAAGGTGATATATACAAGAGAAATTATGAAGGCAAAGTCAACAGCATTTGGCAACAAGACCTGGATATGGGGTGAAAGAGAAAGTGAGGAATCAAGGATGATACCTGTGTTACAAACCTGAGTGACTGGAAGGATGGTGATATCCTCAAGAGAAATCAGAAAGTTATGAGGAAAGAAAGAAAATGGAGAGAGAAAACTATAGACTTATTTCCCTAATGAATGCTGATACAAAAATTTTAAACACAATACTAGCAAACATCATATACTATGACCATACCAGGAATGCAGGGCTGGTTCAATATTAGGAAAATTATTAGCCTAATTGACCATATCAGTAACAAAACCAACAGAAATAATATGACTATCTCAATAGATGCAGAAAAAAAACTTTTGACAAAATACAAGACCTATTCCTCTTAAAAACAGTAGAAAGCATAGGAATAAATGGAACCTTTCTTAAAATGATAAGTAGTATCTATCTAAAACCAAGAGCAAGCATTATCTGTAATGGGGTTAAACTAGAAGCCTTCCCAATAAGATCAGAGGTGAAACAAGGATCTTTATTATCACCACTGTTTTTCAATATTGTACTAAAATGTTAGCTATAGCAATAAGACAAGAAAAAGAAATTGAAGTAATAAAAATAGGAAATAAGGAAACAAAACTATCACTTTTGCAGATGATATGATGGTATACTTAAAGAAGCCTAGAAAATCAACTACAAAACTAGTTGAAACAATTAACAACTTTAGCAAAGTTACAGGATATAAAATAAACCAACAAAGCCCACAGGAAGAGAAAGAGAAATTCCATTTAAAATAATGGCAGACAATATAAATTACTACCTGCCAAAACAAACCAAGGTGAACTTAATGAACGTAATTACAAAACATTTTTCACACAAATAAAGATAAAATCTAAACAGTTGGATAAATATCAATTGCTCATCAATAGACCAAGCACATAAAACAACATAGCAGTTCTACCTAAATTAATTAATTTATTTAGTGCCATACAGTGCACTAAATGTTTACCCACATCCTCTCCAACATTTTTAATTCCTTTGATAAATTGTCAAAGGATATGAATGGGCAGTTTTCTTTTTTTTTCTTTTTTTTTTTTTATAGGCAATCGGGATTAAGTGACTTGCCCAGGACCACACAGCTAGTAAGTGTCTGAGGCCAGATTTGAACTCAGGTTCTCCTGACTCCACAGTTGGTGCTCTATCCACTGCGCCACCTAGCTGCCCCTAAACAGGCAGTTTTCAGAAGAAGAAATGAAAGTTATCTATCTATAGTCATATGAAAAATGTACTCTAAATCACTCTTGATTAGAGAAATGCAAATTAAAACAATTCCTCACACCTATCAGATTGGATAAAGTGACAAATGCTGGAGAGGATGTGGAAAAATAGGTGCACTACTGGAACAGCTGGGTGGCGCAGTAGATAGAGCACCAGCCCTGAAGTCAGGAGGACCTGAGTTCAAATCCGGCCTCAGATCAAACACTTAACACTTACTAGCTGTGTGACCCTGGGCAAGTCACTTAACCCCAATTGCCTAAAAAAAAAGAAAAGAAAAAAAGAAAAATAGGTATACTAATGCATGGTTGGTGGAGTTGTGAACTGGTTCAACCATTCTGGATAATAATTTAGACCTATGCCCAAAGGGCTGCAAAACTGTGCCTTTGACTCAGTAATACTATTAGTAGATCTGTATCCCAAAGAAAGCAAAGAAAAATGAAAAGGGCCCTTTTGTATAAAATATTTATGTTAGTTCTTTTTGTGGTAGAAAAGAGTTGGAAATTGAAGGCATGCCCATCAGTTGGGGAATGAATGGCTGAACAAGTAGTAGTATATGACTGTGATGGAATTTTATTGTGCTACAAGAAATAACAAGGGGGGAGTGGTTTAAAAAAAAACCTGAGAGGACTTCCATGTACTTATACAAAGTTTAGTGAATAGAATAGGAGAAAATTGTACACAGAAACAGCAATAGTGTAGATAATCAACTCTGAAAGACTTAGCTACTTTAATCAATGCAATGATCCAAGACAATTTCAAAGGACTCACAAAGAAAAATCTGTCTATATCTGGAGAAAGGACTGATTAACTCTGAGTGCAGACTGAAATACATTTTTAAACAATTAATTTTTCTTGTTTTCTTTTTTTGCAACATGGCTAAAATGGAAATATGTTTTGTGTGACTTTACATGTATAATTGATAGCACATTTCTTGCCTTCTCAATGGGTTGGGGAGGGCCTTGGAGGAAGGAGAAAATTAGGAACTTAAAATTTTTTTAAATGAATGTTAAAACAAGTAACATATAATCATTTTTAAAAAGACAAAAAAAGGAAAGAAAATAATTTGGCAAATCAATCAACACATTAAAATATGTGATGTTATATGAAGCATTCCACATCTGTGGACCTCAAGTTCTGCAAAGAGGAGTGGAGATGGGGTAGGGGGTTGGTGTCTTTTCATATAATTTCTTGGGGTTAAATTTGCATTTTATAAGTCAAGAACGTTCAATTCCTATTGTTTTATGGTTATTGTTCTATGTTTGGTGGAGCTGTTGAATTAATACAGCTATTTTGGAAAATAGTTTGGAATTATTCCATGCAAATAATTATGGAATTCCATTCCACTACTAGGCATATAGCCCAAGAAGATCATTGACAAAAAGAAAGCCTCCATATACCCCAAAATATTTATATCAGCACTTTTTTTGTTGTAGGAAAAAAAACCCAACAACAACTAAATAATAAATTATCTAGCCTCTTCACTGGAGAATGACAAAACAAATTTTGTACATGAATGAAATGCAGTATTACCGTTCTATAAGAAATGAATAAATAGGAGCATGAATAGTAAGCAAAGACTTACACAAACTGATTCAAAGGGAGATAAGCAGAGCCAGAAAAAGATGACCAATGACTGTGTATCATTTATTAAGTGTATAGAATTCAAGTCTGAAAGCCCATTAGTATGGAACTCTCTCTTAATTGGTGCAGATCAATTTCTCACACCTGTATGAGGGATGGGGTGGATTGGAGAAAAGAGAGAGGGAACTCTATTGAGCCTTTTTGGGTTCTGCAATTGCCTTGAGCATTTCTGGTTTCCAGCTTTGAGACCGATGATGCCAATACCACTTCAAGTTGCTGAAGGGAGAATAAGACTACGGGAAGAAGCTGACATGTGAGGAGCTAGCAGTCTCTATCATGTCCTCCTCCCTATCTGGCTATACTATGTTAGAGACTTTGGGGAATCTCCCCTTGGGTGCGATCTCTCTTGGTTGAGCTAAGCTACCTCACTCCCAATGGGAGAGCTCCTTACTCCATATTGCTTTCTGTATCTATTTTAGGGTATATCCATTTTGCTATTAACTTTGATAAATTCATTTCTTTGCTACTTATGTGTGTTCATTGCAGAACTGGTATTTGGTGGGAAGAGAGTCACACCTTAGATAGAAAACTTGGATCCTCCTTTCCCCATTAATAAATAACAATCAGAAGTGTTAGCTTGAATGTGAAAATCAGATTCTCCAGACTTGTACAATTTAAGGGAGCAGATAGATGTAATTCTAGCCTGGTACCTCTTTTTGAGACGAGAAGAGTGGTAACTTCTGGACCCAATCTCTTGCTTCCCATCATGGAAATAAAATCTCCTTTGGATATGGGTAGGGAGAGAAAAGGTTAGAGATGTCTATTCTGTTTCCCTTTATGCTACACAATGACACCCCCATGCCACATGTAGGCCTCACTACATGTATATTAATAAAGTTACAATGTGGCATGTGTCCAAAGGATCATGAAATTGGCACAATCTTCGTGTGATAGTAGGCACACCAAAGTGGAGACCAAGGAGACCTCTGCACTGCATTTACCCCCTTGGCCATAGAAGTGGTTCTTATGGTTAGTTTTAGACTCTGGCAGTAATAAAGACATTTGTATCACTCTGAGTACCAAAGAGTTTCCCCAGAAGGAAAGACACCATGCATGCCTACTCCTGTAAGAACAGTTGCATCCTCTTAAAAGCATTTTCCACTACTAATGGAACTAAGTAGGATTTCAAAATGAATCTAGCTTTATCTAGTATCTTCAATATAGCAATGCGCATGGGCAGACTCTACGTTGTTTACTCTTCAAATGTTCATTTTGGTTTAATTGAATATTGGTTTAATTGAATAGAATTTTAATTTACTAAAGAAAGGTCTTTTTGTTCTTACTGTTCAGCTATTTCAGTTGTGTCTGACTCTTTATGACCCCATTTGGGGTTTCTTGGCAAAGACACTGGAGTGGCTTGCCATTTCTTTCTCTAGCTCTTTTTACAGATGGGTAAACTGAGGCAAACAGGGTTAAATGACTTGCCCAGTGTCATACAGTTAGTAAGTATCTAAAGCCAGATTTGAACTCAGGAAAAATGGGTTTTCCTGACTAGAGGCCCAGCATTTTATCCACTGCACCATGTAGCTGCCCTAAAAAAGGTCTTTATCTGTCTCATTTGTTTCAAGATCCTGGTTTCTAGTAGACTGTTTCCTTTTTTAGGATGAAGAGGAGGTCCCATGCAAAAGAGAAGCTAATTAGAACACAGGTTACATACAGCAGGTGGGTATCAATTTTCTTGTGAGACTTCATAGCATATTTTGTACCTCCTCAATCTGATTATCATGAAATAGTGTGTATTATAGTTAAAAGTATTTGTGTCTTTCCTGACCCCCTATATCCATGTTGTTGACAAGTTAGTCAGCAGGCATTCATTAAGCACCTAGTAAGTGCTGGGCACTGTGATAAGCTCTAGCGATACAAAGACAGTTAAAAACAGTTTTACCTCCTAAGGAGCTTACATCACATGGGACAAGACATGATGCAAATAGTTATATATATATATATATATATATATATGTATATATGTGTGTGTGTGTATATATATGTGTATATATATAAGATATGATATGATATGATATATACACAGAATTGATGGAAGGGAACCTGAGACAGAAGTCACAAGGTGTGTGGGGTGGGGTGGGAGAGGACTGATTAAAAACCTCTTGCAGAAGGTGAGATTTTATCTGAGTTTTGGGGAAGTCAGGGAAGCCAGCAGGTGGAGGTGAGGAGGGAAAGTATTCTGGGTAAAGGGACAGATAGTTCAAAGTCAAGGATGGGGCAATGGAGTGCTGTGCTCAAGGCCAATGTCACTGGACCATAGATTATGTGGAAGGGAGTAAATTGTAAGACTGGGAACGTAGGAAGATAGCAGGTTGTGAAAGGCTTTAAAAGTCAAATGGAGGATTTTATATTTGATCTTGAAGGTAACAGGAGCCACTGGAATTTATCGAGTAACATGGTCAGATCTATACTTTAGGAAGATCAATTTGACAGCTAAGAGGACAAAATGGAATAGACTGATACTTGAAGCAAATAGACCTCTTGCAATTAGCAGGCTTTTATGATAGTTCAGGTGTGCATCGATGAGGACCCATATAAGGACAATAGTAAGGTGGATAGAGAGGAGCGAAAGGAATAATCAAGAAGACTTGGCAATAAATCAGATATGTGGGATGCATGTACAGTTGAGGAAGGTTGCAAGCTTGGGTGATGGGGAGCACGGAGGTGCCCTCGAGAAGTAATAAGGAAGCTGGACAGATGGGAGTATTTAGAGGAAAAGACTATTAACTCCACAAGGGCAAAGAACATGACTTATTTAAATTTATCTTCCCCAGCACCTAGTAGTAGTCTGCACACAACAAAGGCTTAATAAATGTTTGTTGTATTGAATTGAATGGCCTCTCATTTGTCTTGAATGGTCTGCATTCTGACTGAACTACTTCTTAGGTAGTCTTGGCAAACTTATTCTTGGCTCTTTTATCTTCTTGGCTCCTCTCTTGGCTGCCCATTCAATCATTTCTACCTGAGTCTGATGTTTCCTGTATCTCTATTCTAGATGTCCATTTGGCTTAACATTCTCTTTCACAACTTCTGGTTTTGACTAGAAGCTGGCCTGCTTTTCTCAATTCCATGTGAACTGTATGATCACATAGTTAAGTGGATTTAAGACTAGTTGACTGATGAGACCCAAAGAATAATTAGTGGACTGATGTCAAACTAGAGGAACATATATAGTGGAGTCCTCCACAGATCTATATTTAGTACTGTTGTGAAAGAAAGAAAGGAAGGAAGGAAAAGAAGAAAAGAAAAATACATCTTTCTAGAGATAGTCTTCCTGCACTTAGCAAGGCTAGTTCAAGATAGGAGGAATAAATAGAGTGCCACTGAGTCTGTACTTGAAGCTTTTTCAACTCAGTAGAAATGATTAGAGCTTGTATTCTATTGGCACAGCTTTTGAGAACCCAGTGCCAACTTCGTAAAACCAAATGAGGCAATGGAGAACTTTAATAGAGGAAGAGAAATATATTTGGAGATATATGCCTCCAGTTCCCCTATCATCTGACCTCAGAAGAAATGTAGGTGCAACAATCAGCTTCTATTTGAGATCCCCAGTAATTGGCAAATTACTCTCTGTGTTATTATTCAAATATAGCTGCTTTTACAGTGGTGTTTTCTCTTTTTCTTAAGCTGTAACTGATTTCATCTGTCTTTCCTTGTTTGGGCACTTTTTTGTTTGTAATTGTTTCTCTGGACCTGCAAAGATATTGCTTTGACCTCACAACTTCATCTCCTTAGATGTAAATGGACTTGGTAGTCCAGATCATTTTTCATTGTCATCTCACATGATAGTGAAACCCTGGTAGACAGCAATCGTGATTTGAAGTTCACAACAGAAAGAAGATGATAAGATTGCATTTTTGCCCCAGAAAGGGAAAAGGGAGAAACCCTTTGCTTTCTTGAAAAACAAGTGTTTTCAGATTTGTATACATAACTTAGTTGTTGCAAAATATTTGGCTTCTTCGTGAACCGAATCTCTGTAATTGTTCATTTTTCTTTCAAGATGAGGCATCATTTGGCTACAGTGCGACACAAAGCACTGTCTGAAATAAAATTACTTGCTCCTATTTTTTTTGGCTTATACATAGACCCAGAAACAGAGTATTCTACTAAGTAACCTACCCCAACCTGTCTGAAGTCTGTATGCCAAGCCACCCTTTGCCAATTAGCATGAGGTCAGGCAAACTGGCAAATCAGAACTTATTATGGGAAACATCGCATTCAATGGGTGAGTTTGAAGCCCAAAAGTTTGTCCAAAAGAATGGATCATACGTAATGGCACCTACCCAGGTAGAATGATAGATCCAGTCTGAAACATGAGATCCTAAGCCATATTGTCATCTTGCCCTAGTTGGCAATCCATGATCTGTAGTTATGTGCCTAAAATGCTGATGGATATATGGCTTATGAATAATCTGTTGAAAATTAACAGTAAAACATTTTTTCACAATAAAGCATTCTTTGCAAAATCTACCTCTCCAGATATGACGTCCTTGAATTTCAGACTCTTAGTTGGAAGAAAAAAGTAGAGATCAACTGGTCCAATCCTCATCTAAAGCATGATGTGGACATGAGAAGTCACACCAAAGACATCTCTAAAAGTGTATAAAACCAGAAAAGGAAGTGAACCAATCATATAGCAAGATGGAGGCACAAAAGATGAACCGCCTGAGCACTAACAGCTAAGACATATTAAAGCAACCAGAAGAAGGTATCCAGTATTCTTCCAATGGGTTTTTCTTCTCTGGCTCATTTCTGGGACAGCATGGACATGAATCAGATAGGATGAGAAGGCCTGGATGTGTTGTGATCTGTACTCAGGAACAGAAAACACATATTGATGCAATTGTGAATATTTTAAAATGTCAAAGTATGATCAGATACATTAATATATAATTAATCTGCTGTGGTTGGGTCCTGGTCTCAGAGATGTTTTTAGACCCTTAAATTGCTCAAAAACATTACTAGATGGTCTTTGAAGGGAGAAGGATGAAGAATTCTCTCAATAGCATGTCTGAGTTTCAATGAATTCAAATATGACCATTGACTTATGTGGCAATGTCTTTTTCTAATGTATGACTCAGGGATTTGAAAGACATCTGGAACTTATTTGAGCCTTTTGGGTTGGAAATTCAATATTAAATTCTTATAAGGAAACAGAAAGAAGTCAAAATATGCCACATTAGTAAATCTGAATACATGGGGCAAGTGTTTAAAAACACTGTGTTGTGTTTGGGCTCCAAAATACTGGCCTATATGAGATTAGAGCATTAAAAAGGGGCACAAGGTATTATCAGCTTTAGATGCTGCCTCTCAAAAAGCTCTTCCCATGGAAAATGACACCCAACAGGTCAAAGACAGGCATGGTTCTTGAAACCAAAGTTTTTGATTTTATTTTTGCATGGCTATTTCAGTGACCGTTTTCTGGGTTTATTTTAGTTTCAGTTAAATTCTTTTAGCAGTGTAAGCCGTCAAGTTGACTGCCGGGATTCTAATCCATGCATAAAACAGGTAATTAAAACAGCATGGTTGTTATTTTTTTTTTAACTGCTGGATGGGTTGATTTATTTTTAAAGCCAATGATTTTCTTGTTTAATATAAATTTTGATTCATTTCTTCAGTGTAGACCCACGGCCTCTATGCTTTATATGGTAAACCTAGTTCCTATGTCAGGAAATTAGGGGCCAAGTCTTCATGTCCAATAGCAGAATAGATCATAGATTTCAAGCTGGATAGGGCCTTAGAAGTTATTGGATTCCACTCCTTCACTTTATAGATGAGGAATCTGAAGGTTGAATGACTTGTCTAGGGTGACACAGCTACTAAGTACAGAAAGTTCTTTTTTTATGGAAATTCCCATTATGCAAATTTGACTTTACATAAAGAATTCTAAAAGAAATCCATATTCCAAAAAAATGCCTATCTTAACTTTGTTGTCTGGTACTGTTCTCTCTCTCTCTCTCTCTCTCTCCACTCCTGCCCCTCCACTCCTGTGGCCTCCCCTCCCCCCCCAAAAAAAATCCTAAAAAAATAAGCCTCCATGTGAAAGCAGAATGGAATTGTAGAGAAATCACTACTGCCTTAGCTGGATGGAGGCTTGGCTTGAGACCTCTGGGCCCAGAGAGGAGAACTTTGGCCCCATCCACGCAGAGTGCATATATGTGCAATGGAACAGCCAGCCAACCAGCCAATGAAATTATAAATCCTTTAGTACAAATTTTTTCATTCATAAAACAGAACACAAAACAATATGTTTTAGACACATCCTAATTAGGGATATTTCTAGAGAAACACAAAGAACCAGAACCATCCCTGGGGTTTGGTGTAGGACAGAGAAATTCATACTATTTGCTGTCCTGATCCTCAACACTTTTATCCCAGTGAAATCAAGTTAAAATGAATATCAAATGTAGCAGTAAAGGTAGAAATCATCATCCTCTTTTATCATAGTTAGCATTTTAATTGTGCTTTAAGGTTTGCAAAGTGATTTTACAAATATTATTTTATTTATCCTGGCAACAATTCTGGGAGGTAGGTACTATGATTATCACCATTTTACAGATGAGGAAACTGAGGCTGAAAAAGGTTAAGTGTCTTGCCGAGGGTCACATAGCAAATAAATCGTATGAAGCTGACTATTAGCTCAAGTCTTCCTGACTCCAAGTCCAGCACTCTATTTACTGCATCATTTAGCTACATAAAAAGACCACTTGAATATTTCCGTGGATAGAAACAGGTACCAGGGGAGGAGTTGGAATACTCCTTGCTTTCCATTATCACTTCCAGACTCTCTCTTTGTCTTCTTCACTCAGTAGTTTTTCCTCTCTTGAAGTCCATACAATTAAATTTTTCTACCTAATCAGAATGATGGTACTATGATGATATACCCACCCCTCTCCAGTCATTCAACCTCCTTTTTTTAAGGAGTTCAGCCGCTGGCTTACCATCTTTCTCTCTTTCCCAATTCCTACCCTAATAGTTGGGGACTTTACCATTGACATAGATCCTCCCTTAAACTACCTTTTGTCCAAATTCTCCAGCCTCCTTAATTCCTGTGACCTCCTCCATCACCTTGGCTACACAAATGTATGGTCACACACTAGATTTCGCTCTTACCTACAAGTGTCTCACTTCCCTATTTAGAAATTCTAACATTTCTCTGACTATAATCTCCTATCATTCTAATTCTCCCTATGTTCTACCCTCTTCACCTTCATCTTCTTTTTTTGTCACCTTCATCTTTTTATCTCTGCACTCCTCAATTCCCTGCTCTGAATTCACTTTCCTCCCTCCCCACCCTCACTCAGCCCAATAGTTTTCCATTTCAACTCCATACTGTCTTCTACTCTTGAATCTCTTGCCCTCCTGTCTTGTTGCCACTCTTTTCTTGCCAAACCTTATACCTGGTCTATTCTCACCATTCACCTCCTGTGCTTCTACTCATAAGTTGCTGCATGAAGCTGAAAGAATTTCCACAACCATGCTGAGTATATTATAAATTCATGTTACCCAACCTCAACCAGGTTCTCACTATGGTAAAGTGTACTTTTATTTCTCCTTAATTGATTTTCCATCTAATTTCCCAGGAAGCTATTCTAAACCTTCTTTTCCCTCCTAAAATTTTCCCACACTCCCTTCCCTGTCACATATCTAAGGGCCGTCTCTTTTACTTTACTAGAAAAATGAAGTCATTTGATGTGAGCCTCCTTTTCTCCCATTCCCTTCACTCCAAAACTTCTTAAAATCATCTCCTACTCTCTCTTCCTTTCCCCTAGTCTTTGACAGAGATATGGCCTTTCTCTTGCCATGACTAATCCTTCCACCAGTGCACTTGATCACATCCCTTCCCATATCTTCCAGCTGATTTTACCCTCAATCATCCTTCCTCTCTCTTGAATCTTCAATTTCTCCCTATCAACTTGTTCTTCCCCTACTGCCTTCAAACATGCTCAGGTTTTGACATCTTTCAAAAACCTTTGCTGGGTCCTTTTGTCCTCTAAAGCTATCATCCTATAACTCTCTTCCCCTTCTCAGCCAAATTCCTTCAAAAAGTTGCTTTCTTTCCTTGCCTCCATATCCTCTCTTCTCACTCACTCCTCAATGCTTACCTTCTCACTTCCAATCTTGTTACTCAGCTAAAACTTCTCTCTTCATAGCTCTAAAATGCCAAATCTTTTCTTACAGCTCATCTTTCTTGACTTATTTGCTGCATTTGGCACTGTTAACCACCCTCTCCTCCTAGACGCTCTTTCCACTCTGGGTTTTCATGACATCACTCTCTCCTGGTTTGCCTTCTATCTATCTCACTAATCTTTCTCAGTCTACTTTGATGACTCATCATCCATAGCATGTTCCTCAATTCAATGTTCACTAAAATTCTGTTCTGGGACCACTTCTCTTCTCCCTCTATGCTATCTAGCTTGGTAACCTCATTAGTTCTCAAGGCTTTAACTGCCATTTCTATGCAGATGACTCTCACATCTTCTATGTCTAGCCCTAGTCTTTCTCCCAACCTTCAGATTCAGACTACCAATTACTCCTAGGACATTTCAAATTTGATTGCCTGGAGGCAATCAAATTCAATATATCCAAAACTGAACTCATTATTTTTCTCACTAAACCCTCTTGCAAATTTTCCAATTTCTGTCAAGGGCCCCACCCTTCTTCCAGAGTCTCTGGTTTGAAATCTTGGCATTATCACTGACTCATCATTCTTCCTCACCCCACATAACCAGTCAGTTGCCAAATCTTGCTATGTATTCTTCCACAACATCTCTTGCATCTGACCCTTTCTCTCTATTCACACAGTTACCACTTCAGGCAAACCCTCATCATCACTCACCTAAATTATTGCAAAAGCCTCCTAATTGACATCTTTGCCTCAAATATTTCACCACTCTGGTCTATTTTGCACACTGCTGTCATTTTCCTTGAGTGCAGATCTGACCATCTGAATCCTCTATTCAACCAATTTTAGTGGCTTCCCATTGCCTCTAGGATAAAACATAAATTCCAGTTTAGTTTTTAATGCTCTGAACAATCTGGCCCCAACCTTTCTTTTTAGATTCGCTAGACATGACTCACTCTCTTGAATGCTATAATACAACCAAACTGGCCTTCCTGATTCATATTATTCCATTTCTCATCTCTGTGCCTTTTCACTGGCCATGCCCCTGGAACATATGCCCCACCTTCCTTACTGCCATCTTATAGAATCCCACTCTTCCTTTAAGATACAGCCCAGGCACCATCTTTTGCAAGAAACCTTTTCTGGTCCACCCAACTGCTGGTGCCTTCCCTTTTTAACTACCTTAAATAGAATTACTTTATCGAATTATCAACTTTATATTTATTCTGTTCATTTTTTATATGTACTGATCGTCTTGCCCATTTGAATGAAAGCTTATTTTGAATAGAGATAGTTACATTCTTTGTACTTCTATCCCCAGGGCCTATCACAGTGTTTGGCACACAGAAGGCACTTAATAAGTAGTTCTTGATTACTGGAGCATCTGCTCATTTAGCAATTAACACAGGGCAAGAAAGGCCAGTTTGAATTTTTTGTTTTGGGACCCAGAATGAAATCTAATGCCACTGCAGAACCCAAAAGACAAGAAGGAATATATATATATATATATATATATATATATATATATATATATATATATATATATATATACACACATACACACACACACACATATATATGTGTGTATATATGTATATTTATATATCTATATAACATATATGTATACATATATAAATATATATGTATAGACTGTCCCCAATAATCATCCCCATGCTGCTAATAAGCCTTTCTGAACATCTTTGCTTTTGACAATTAACATATGCACATAGTATGAAGTCTCTTTTTAGTATGTTTACATCACTGGAACAGTTCCTAGAATTCATTCACTTTCTTGGTGATATTTCCACATCAAAGACCACAGTGACTTTGTCTCTGCCACAGTAAGCCACATATGAGCATAACATAAACACAGCTTAAAAGTGATTACTTCATCAAAAGAACCTTCTACTACCCACAACATAAAGCAGTAAAACTTATATGCCAAAAAGAAAAGTTTCAGAGTTGATATTCAAGGTCTCCAAAATATTTTGGAAATACTGTTTTGCAGATTTCCCTTCCCTGTTGTCCTATCAGCTTAAAATCTGTAATAGCTTCCCATTGGCTTTGGAATTACATCTAAACTATTTAGGGAGATAGTCAAGGCCCTTTATCATTTGCTTGCATTTTTCCACAAGGAAGAGATGCATTGTGCTCACTGGATTGAGTGCAAAGCTTGAGGTAAGGACAACTTGCAAGTGACTTAATCTTTCCAAGGCTCAACTCCCCCTGTAAAATGAGGGTAATAAGACAGTGCCAGCTTCGTAAGGCTATAGTTACCCTAACATGAAACCATGCTATTTAAAGTGCTTTGTAAATTTTAAAGTGCTATATAAATGTCAGCTTTTATTAACATAATGCATGAACTTTGGCTTCAGCTAAATTGGGCCACTCATACTGACCACATTGTACATATTCTTGCCTCAACTTACATCATTTCCCAACTTGGAAAGCTCACTCAAGTCATTTCAAGTCAAGTCAACAAACATTTTTTTAAGTATCTGCTCTGTGTCAGGCACTGTGCTATGCCCTGGGAATATAAATAAAAGTGACAGAGTCCCTGCCCTCAAGGATCTTAACATCTAAAGGGGGGAGAGAACACTCAAACAACAATGCACAAACAAGACACTTGTTGTTCAGTTGTGTCTGACTCTTTGTGACCCCGTTTAGGGTTTTCTTGGCAAAGAAACTAGAGTGGTTTGCTGTTTCCTTCTCCAGTTCATTTTACATATGAAGAAAATGAGGCAAACAGGGTTAAGTGACTTGCTCAGGGTCACATAGCTAGTAACTTCTGAGGCCAGATTTGAACTCAGGAAGATTAATCTTCCTGACTCTAGGCCTGGGGCTCTATTTACTGGGCCACTTAACTGCCCCACACAAAGAAGACATATGGTAGAATATAAACTGGAGTTTATCAATAGAAGAAAAGGATCCACGTTAAGGACAATGGGAAAAGGCTTTGTGTAGGATACAGGATTTTAGTGGAGAGTTGAAGGAATCCAGGGAGTCCAAGAGGCAGAGGAGAAATATTTCCAAGGATGGAGGGACAACTCTACGTATCTTCCCTGCTTATCTAAGTCTTATGTACCTTTCCAGACCCAACTCAAAAACAACCTTCTCCAGGAAGCCTTTCTTGACCATTCTAGTCTTTAGTGATGTCCTTTCTTTCTTTATTGCACTCACCACGTAAAACAGTAGTCTCCATAGTGAGGGGAGAAAGATGTTGCTTTGTGTGTATGGGAAACAAATATTGCAACTTGTGTTTCTTTTTTAATTTTTAAATTTATTTTAAACTTAAATACAAAATGAGAGAAAAGAACATTTCCATGTACGCAGCAGAACATAAAGAGGAGATTCAATATAAAACCATGAATTTCCATTTCAGACAATTTACTTTTTCTTGGAAAAACTATGTAATAAATACTACATATTGTTTTCAAAGCTATTCAGCTTTTCTGTGCTTCCTTTTAAGTTTTCTTTTGTTCTCTGCTATGCACTTTTTGTTTTTTTTTCACCTTCTTTCCCCACCTCTCCCTAGAGAAGGCTACAATTAAACACGAATAAATACACACATAAAATACATATACATATATATACATATGTAAATCATACTATCCATACTTCTATTCATCAATTCCTTCTTTGGAGGTGATAGCATCTTCCTTCCTAGGTCCAAGTCTTTCCATGCTTTTCCAAAATCAACTAGCTCATCATTTCTTGTAGCACAGTAGTATTCCATGCAACTTCTATTTCTATGTTTTTTTTTATTTTAGAGTAAGAAATAAAGTTTTACTAATATTTAACCCACAAAATGACACTGGTACCTTCACTTGACCTGTATGTCAGATATGTTGCTTATGGCACAGAAGGTATCCTTTGGAAAGAGTGGAAGTTCCACAATGCAAAAAAATTGACAATATCACCCTCACTCATGTGGTCATTTTAAAAGCATATTGTGATATACTGCATTTCTTTGCCTGATCAAGTGCATTTACAGATGATATTACCTATGTTTAACCAAATTAATCCTCACAGAATGGACAAGTGGCTTGAAAAAATTCCTATAGAGTAAGCATGTACTGAAGATAACACTTATCATGTGGTCAGAAGACAACAATAAGAAAATGGTAGAGTAGATAGTTCTATTTCCAATATGAACTCTGCCAGGCATAGTAGAAACAATGATGATATAATCAAATCTGATAAGTCAGATGGGGAATGACTATGAATTATTAACTTACAAAGGTTTTCATGGTTATCTCATGGCAAAGTGCTTAAATTAAAGATGAATTATGCATTTTTGTTTTATAAAAAGACAACCATTCTAAATTTGCTAAACTTTTCTAGGATGACAAGTGACTGTGCTACCTAGCAGATATTCCATAAAAAATACAATTAATTTGTCTATTCAAGGTAACGGTGACATTTTAACAGTGAGTGAGAAATTAACTGCTTTTCCAGAGAAACATGTAATGGAGAAAGCATTTTAAAAATGAATATTTGGAAATGTTTCCATTGTTTTATGATTTGCATGGTACAAATGATATGAACATGTCACTTATATAATCCTGCATGTCTACCCTGAAAATGTAAGAAAACATAATTTTCTAATCTCTTTAAAAATCTTCCAAATAAAGAGTTCCATTGATTTTGACCTCATTCATTAAAAACATAAAAATACAGTACATTTTGCCCATTAGACTATAAGCCCCTTGAGGGCAGGGATTATCTTTTGTCTTTCTTTGTATCTCCAAATGCTTAGCACAGTGTCTAATACATAATAGAAATCTAATAAATGTTATTCACTGACTAGTTATTAACTGATGATTAAAACTAACTTTTGATTAGTTTGTAAAAATGATTGATACCATGAATGATGAGAATTTTAACAGAAACTTTTGTACAGCTCATGGAAGCTATTGGAAATAACTTGCGTTTGTTTCCATCTTTGTGAGGCAATTTTTTCCCCACCAATAGCCATATGGATAGCCATAAATTAAACCAAATACCCAGAGAAACTGAACTTTGAGTCAGAACTTTGAACTGTCATCACAAAATGATAAACCAACATTTTCAACAACAATGAAGCATATTCAGTCACAGTATTTTTGTACCATAAAATGAAAAAAGAAGATATTAACATATTTAAAATGTATATTTTTTCTCTATCTTATCCTTTTTTAATGCCTATTTGTGTATGTTTTATAATGTCCTTACTATAGTAATACAGTAGTCATATATACATTTTATGAATGAATACATATATATATATAAGGCACTTATTCAAGTGTTTTTAGTGATAGATTTGCATGATCCAAAGAGTTTGGAAACTCCCAGTCTAAAACAATCATCTGACACTTAATATAAACAATTTTGATCATCAGATTTGGAGACAGCTGGAATTGCAGTCCTAGCTTTGATGCTAACTAACTGTGTGTCCCATGGCAAGTCACTTAATTTCTCTGTACCTAAGTTTTCCCATTTGCAAAATGGTCATAATGATACTTGCACTACCTACCTCACCAGATTGTTGTGAAGAAAGCATTTTGTAAATGGCAAAGTGTTATTACCTATCTATAATAAAACGTTCCTATAGACTAAGGTTTACAAAGAACTTGCTAGTGCAAGTATCATTCTCATTAAAAATGGGATAGGGACAGCTAGGTGGCAAAATGGATAGAGCACTGACCCTGGAGTCAGGAGGATCTGAGCTCAAATCTGGCCTTGGACACTTGACACTTACTAGCTGTGTGGCCCTAGGCAAGTCACTTAATCTGGATTGTCTCACCAAAAAAAAAAAAGATGTGGGGGGGAGTGGGAGGCAGGGGAGAGCCAGGCAAAGACAGAGAGACAGAGATAGACAGGAAGACAGGGTAGCACAATGGATAAAGAACCAGCCTAGAAGCCAGAAAAAACCTGTGTTCCAGTTCTGCCTTTGACATATAATTTTTGTGTGACCCTGGGCAAGCACTTAACCTCTTAGTGCAGTAGGCAACTATCTAAGATTATAAATTGCAGCAAAGGAGCCCATTCTCATTGGGAGAGAGAATTTCCTCATCTGGGAGTTTCCTGTATCAATGAAACCACAGGCACAATCTCTATCCTTATATGTGCAATCACTCTTCCCAAAGCAAAGCAAATACTCTGATTGAAAGAGAATACTTATAGGGCCCAAGTAAACTTTTAGAGCTTTTAGAGTAGAAGAATCACATGATTATAGAAAAGTTTTCAAATACATTTTTATTGAAATCTTTGGTTTTTAAATCACCAGTATTTCTCCCACTATCCCTTCCCCCCTCTCCGCCACCCCTTATAACAAAGACAACAGAAATTTTACATACAAAGTGGGCAAACATTCTCAACTGGAAGCTTGAAAACGTCTTACCTCTCCTAGGGGATGCTCAGATGATAGATAGGCTTTTAGATCAGGAAGGAGTCTTAGACATCAACCATCCCAAAACTCCTTAGTTTAGAGATGAGGAAATTGCTGCTGTTCATCCTTTGTTCTTGAAGAAGACCAATAACATTACAAGGGTGATATCTTGACTCACGGGTGAATTGGATTTAAGTGAGAGGGAGCTTCACAAAGTCATCAGCCTCACTCTCTCCTCCAAGTGAGGAAACTGAGGTATGGAAAAAGGAAGCAACAGATGTGGGATTCCAACCCAGGACTCCTGAGACCAAAACCCAGCCTTTTTCTACTCTATCAGGGTTCTTTCTAATATAAGATATTTTGTAACAAATTAGGACCATGAGAGTTCCTCAACATCTTATAAAGGAGGGCATGTCTAGTTCATCACATGCTGGCTGGGTTGATTTGGTTTGAGAAACCCATTATTTGGGGATATTTATGATTCATGGAGAAACCACATGCTTTATATCAGATTTTTTGTTGGATTGTTTTTTTTTAAAGAAAGAATACATGAACCACAAAAAAGGCTTGGCAGATCCATCATTTAAAGGGGAATTTGGTAAGTTATTCATCTAAACTAAACACTCCCTGTTAGGGTATTATCCAACATTATTTTCAAAGAATTCAAAGCTTGCCCTGGAAAACTGGACTGTCCAGTTTATTTATAATAACCACAACAATAAAACAAAAAAAAATCTGTTGTTTCGTGTGGTCATTGTTCAAGCCACTTCCAAGACATGCTGCATTTTTGGAGGAAATAGTGTATACTTTACCGCATCTTAACTATTGAAATGCTAAATCTATAAGTCTGAGACCAAAAATGATTATAATTCTTATTAACAGTAATAACTACCATGCTTATATAGGTTTTACAGTTTACAAATCTCTTTCCTGTCCATTTTCTCATTTGATTTTTACTTTAATCTAGTGAAGTAAGAGATGTGATAATGGAATGTAGGTTTTCTGATTCATATCCTGTGCTCTTTCCCCTATATCACAGCTATTTCTTTTCTTAATAGAATTTACAGCTACCTTGGAACTCACTTTATATTTGTTATTAGGTTTCCTATTCCTCTAGCTAATACCCTAGAAATGAAAGCAGCTCTGTAGACCAGATTATGAGCTCATGTGTGCCCACAATTAAATAAAGAATTGCTTGAAAGGAACATAAATCAGTTCTAGGAGTAAGCAAGTAGGAGTAATTTGGGAATTCTGTTCAGGGATGGAATGGAAGCCAAACTGATTTGTGTGTGTGACAGATTCAGGGTTGGCCAATTCAGGGTAGTGAGTGACACATATCAAGAGAGTAAAAAGAAATGATGAGCTGGAAAGGAACAAGTGGAGGGAATTCTAGCTAAACCACCAACTATATATTCCTCAGACACAAATGATTGCATATTCAGATTATTGGGTGCTCTTCCCCCATATTCTGTTTGGCTGTCATGAATTAGCATAAAGAGCTCTAGATTTGAACAAGGAGACTGAAGTTTGAATTCTGCCTCTGACATTTAACATTCTTGTGACTCTGACAAGGTTCTTTATCTCTCTAGACTACCTTTTTCTCATATGGGGAACACTGTATAATGGGGCAATAATATTTGCACTACCTACCTCACAACGTGGTTAGGAGGAAATTGTTTTGTAAATCTAAGAAGTAGAAATGTGAGTCATTTTTGTAGACATCTTGTAGACTTGCTCCTTTGTCACAGAAGGCTTAGAGAAGTGGGAAGATGGGCAGGGAGAAGTGACGTGTAATGCGTAGCCCACATAGCTCCTTTCTTCAAGCAAAGACCTTTGGATTGCCATTGATTTGTCTCATTCTAAGACCCAACTTAATACTGATCTATACTTACTTGAAAGCTGGCTTTCCAATTCAGTTTATTTTTTGCATCATCTTATCTTTATGGGCTCCCCTATGATCAGTATTGTGATATGACCTTTGTTTCATCCCTATCTTGGTGTCCTGACTTCCTTCCTGCATCCTTACCCTTCTGGTTACCAAGGTATCTATACAAGAAGTGAGGACCTTGACCAAATTGGCCATTAACTATTTGTCATTCTCTGCATACAAATTACTATGAAGGATGGACAAATGGGATTCTGGCTTTTTGGACACAGCCATGGTAGGCATAAATGAAAACAAAGATCCTACACCCAACCTACGTTAAGATGACTATAAAACATATCATGTCCATATTTTCACCTGATTTTCCCAGCAACCTGTGACAGGGATAACACCAGGAATTACTAGGGCGATTTTACAGAGGAGAAAATTGAGGTGCAGAGAGACTAGGTGATTTATCCAAAGTCACAGAGTTAGTGAGTAACCAACCTGCATTGAACCTGCATGGTGACTTGGATTCCAAGCCAGCTCTTTTCCCACTATATCATAGTATCCATAATGGTATTAAAGTAGTTGCTAAATGAGTGAATTTCGTCTAACCACTCGCTCAGTGCAGGAATCCTTTCTTTGGCATCCCCACAGGTCATCATGTAGCTTCTACATAAATCTCTTTAATTATGACAAACTCATTTACATGAAACAATCTGTTCCATTGACAGACTACTCTAATTACTAAAATTCTTCCTTACATTGATCCAAAATCTATTGATCCTACATCTGCCTTTTAGATCAATGAATCCCAAATCTATTTCTCTCTTCTCTATTCTATGCTTCTTGAATTTCTGTTCAGTATCTTTTCCAGTTTAAACATGTTTAGCTTCTCCAGCTGTCCCTCCCATGAGCTAAGCTCCTTGAAAGCAGGTTTTGCTTTATCTTTGTCTTTTGTATCTCCAGTGTCCAGATTAGTTCCTGATGCATGTGCATTTAATAAATGCTTGCTTGCTTGACTGAGTCTGAAGACCTACATTAAAATCCTCACTTCTACTTACTAATTGTGTAACCTTGGGCAAATCACTTAATGTCCCTGAGCCTCTGTTTTCTCATATATAAAATGGTGTTGAATCAGACCAGGGACCATGAACTCTTAAAGACTGTATTTCAATATAATTGGTTTTCTTTGTAATCCTATGTATTTTATTCATTTAAAAATTAGTCTGAGAAGGGGGTCTATACACTTTGCCATAAGAGTAGGACACAAAAAAGGTTAAAGAACCCCTGAACTAGATGACTTCTGAGATCTCTCTCAGCTCTAAATTTATTATCGTAAGCTATTATGCTGTCACCATCCAGGATAACCTTCTTTGGATATGCTCCAGCCTGTTAATGTCCCTCCCAAAATATAGTGCCCACAATGAAACACTACACTGGTTTGAGCAGCAGAGAGTAGGGTGAGGCTGTGGTTTGTGTGATCTGGACACTATGGATTCCTGTAGTCTAACCTTCCATTCTTTTTATTAGCAGTCACATCACACTAATCGGACTTGGTAAATATGTGGTCTGCTAATGGTGCATGAGCTCAACGTCAAGAAGAGTGTCCCCAATTCTACTGTGCTTTTCCAATGGATTCTCCCTCCCCACTCCACCAAATGGCAGAACTGTTCTCCATTTGTTTTACCCTGACATCTCATTATGGCACAGAAGAAATACTTGGTTCTCAGAGCCAAGGCTAAAAAGGGGAAGACCTGGAAGATGCTGACAAGTTGCAAAGGCTTGATGACAAACTGTCTCTCTTTGAAAGACAAGCTGGTACCAAGCAGAGGATGCCCATCATCTCTGGGAGAGTCACTGGTGAGGGGTGTTTTTTGGCCAAAACCAACCACACAGATTATGAAGATCATCTCCAAAGGCATAAAGGGACCATGGTATTTGTCACTGGAGGTACCATTCATGCCAATGAGAACACCCCTCTTTCACAGGACCAAGTACTTTATGACATGTACTTTATTTGTGACAGTACTTTATTCCTGTTAAATTTATCTTGCTGGCTCTGGCTCAATGTCCAGGCCTGAATACAAGAATTTCAAGTAAACATATACCTGATTTCTGAGTCTGCCTGGTTAATTGCTCCCCACTACTCAGACATGCTTCTGGCATGTCTGCCTAAATTGCAGAATTTCCTCAGGAGTGCCTTAAGGTTTCCCGTCATGGAACACCTCAGTGCCATGTGAACACATCTTAGGACTGCCTTGATAGAAATATAGAGTTCATAGAGCAAAGTCAGACCATGTTGACTCAATTCAACAAGTATTACTTGAGTGCTAACTCTATGTATGGAATTACACTACACTTTGTTGTTCGTGTTTTCAGTCATGTGTGACTTTTTGTGACCTCATTTGGGGTTTTCTTGGTAAAGATACTGGAGTGGTTTGCCATTTCCTTCTCCAGCTAATTTACAGATGAGGAAACTGAGGCAAACAGGGTTCAGTGACTTGTCCAGGGTCACACAGCTTAAGTGTTTGTGGCTAAATTTGAACTCAGGATGATAAATCTTCCTCACTTTAAGCCCAGCATTCTACCCATTTTGCCACCTAGCTGCCTTATTATACTACACTACCTTTAGAATATTATATTTTATTTTTGGCATCACATTTTCAAAGGGTGGTAATGACTAATTATTAAAAGCTTAGAAAAAGGTGACCTGGCTGATGGAGACCACAAAAACACATCAGATAAGAGAATAGTTAAAGGAATTGGGTTTCCTTAGCTTAGAGGAGAAAAAAAAACTGGCAGAATCATGATAGCAACTATTTTTCAAAGGGATAGAATGAAAAGGATGGAGTACACATCTGGTTAAAAGGAATTTGGCTCCAGTTCAATATAATAATCTGAACTGTCCAAGAATGAAACAAGACGCCTTATCATTCAGTCAATCAAGTGGCAAGCATTTAGTAAATGCCTACTATGCACCAAGCACTATGCTGGGACCTGAGTATAAAATTCCAAACAGAGAAAGTCCTTGCCTTCAAAGGCATTTGGTACTCACATTGTACTATTACCTAATATTTCTAAGTCATTTTAAGGTTTACAAAGTGCTTTACATACATTAACTCAGGTGATTTTCAAAACAAGTTTGTGATACAGGTGTTATTAAATACCCCGATTTGAGAGAAGAAGAAATTACCATTTAAAGAGGTTGGGTGATTTGCTAAAGAACATATAACTAGTAACTATTTAAGGCAGAATTTTAAAAATTTAAATCTTATTTTATTTTGAACTTTAATAAAAATCAGATAAAATTGGCACTTCCATATACATTATAAAACAGAAAAGGATTATAGAGGAAAGTGCAGATCTTCATTATGGACAGCTTGTTTTTCTTAATTATCTAATAAATTCAACCTGTAGATTTCACTGTTCTGCTTGTCTCTTCTTCTTCTTGGTGTTCCATCTGTCCTTTTCTCTGAATTTTTAAAAATGATGCTTCAATGACTCACTTTTCTCTTTCCTCTTTTTTTGCTACCCTACCCTTATCTGTTCTCAACCCCACCCCAAGTCCTTCTTCCATGGAAAAAATAAAAGGAAAACAAAGTCCTTGTAACCAATGGGCACCATCAAACAAAACAAATCCCTACCTTGGCTGGGTTTCACTCTTCATCCTGAGTCCACCCCCTCCCCAACTCAAGAGAGGTGTGTGTACCATGCTTTATCATCAGCCCTCTGGAATCAGAGTTGGTCCTTGTAGGAATCAAAGTTCTCAAGTCTTTCAAAGTTGCTTTTGTTTATATTATATAAATGGTACTCCTGCTTCTGATCACTTCACTCTGCATCAGTTCACAGAGGTCTTCTTAGGTTTTTCTAAAACTGTCCATTTCATCATTTATTATGACTCAATAGTATTCCATTAATTCATATGCCAGTTCTTCTCTTCTACAAAAGGAGCTGTTAGATACGTATGCAGCACAGTGAATAGTGTTGGAATTGGAAGATCTAAGATCAGATCTTGCTGCAAAAGTTTATTAGTTTTGTAACTTTGGGCAAGTCACTTAGCCTAAGTGTAGAGAAGGGTGCCTAAGTTTCACTTATCCTAAGTTTCCTCATCTGTAAAATGGGAACAATAATAGCACCTACTCCACAGGGTTGTTATGAGGATTAAATGAGGTAACATATGTAAGTTGCTCTGCAAACCTTAGATACATACATGCTAGTTGTTGTTGTTGTGAAGCATCTGTTTCCTTTTCCTCTTCTTTTGATATCCTTGGGTTATAGCCTTAGTATCATTGAGTCAAAAGGAATGCACAGTTTTGTGACCTTTGGGGCATGGTTCCATATTACTTTCCTGAATGTCTGGACCATCAGACCATTAGGACTATTGGACCATAGCTTCACTAACAGTGTTCCTATTTTCCTGCACTCTCTCCAACATTTATTTCCCTTTTTTTTGTCATCTTTGCCAATCTGAGGTGGAGCCATTAGAGTTGCTTTAATTTACATTTCTTTAATTATTAATGATTTGGTACATTTTTTTCACATGATACTTGATAGCTTGGATTTCTTCCTTGGAGAAATTATCCTTTTTCTATTTACCAATTAGGGAGTAGCTGGAACAGGATTTAAATCTGGACCTTTCCAAATACATGTACAATCTTCTCACCACTACCTTTCTAAGGTCTTGTGCTCCCCATTATATCTGAATGACTATGTAGGAGGAAGGCTACAAAATGGCATCCTGCATTTAGTGGAATCAAGCAACTGATCAAACACCATTTACTAAGCACTACATACCAGGCATGACACTAGGCCCTGGAGATAGAAATAGAAAATTGAGCCAGTCCCGTTCTTGCCCTCAAAGGTCTCATATTCTATTGTTACTTAAAATTTATGGAGTATTTTTATGTCTTGCAAAGTGCTTTACAAAAGGTATTTTATTTTGTTTTCACAACACTCTTGTGAGGTAACTCTTCTTATTGCTCCCATTTAATAGATGAAGAAATGAAGGCTCAGAGGGGTTAAGTAATTTGTCCAAGGACACACAACTAGTAAGTGTATGAGGTAGCATTCGAACCCAGCTCATTCTGAGTCTCAGTCCAACATTCTGTACATTATGGTATACTGTTCTTCTAAGGTCAAGCACAGGATGCCTATTTTTTAGAGATATGAGATGTCCCTAATGTCTTAGTGCAGTTTTTAAGTTACTAAAACTTAAAATTGCAGGCTGTAGGGTCATGGGATTTTTTATTTTAATTACTAAGGGAACACCAGAGTAGAGGAAGAGCCTTTCTATGATTTTAATAGCTTAAAACTATAGTAAGACTTTGGGGACACCTTGTACTCTCACATGGACTCTTGCATTTGGTGGAATCAATCAATAAGTGTTTTTTAACCACCTGTTATGCACCAGGCACTGTGTTGGGTTCTAGAGACAATAAAAACAAATGTAAACACAGTCTTTGCTCCCAAGAAGCTTGCACTCTGGTTAGGGGAATGAATATGTGTATGTGTCTATGTAATGTGTATATGTATGTATATGTGTGTATATATATATATATGTGTGTGTGTGTGTGTGTGTGTGTGTGTGTGTGTATGTATACACACACATACATAAAATACAAGATGATTTTGAGGGGAAGGCACTAGTGTCTGGGAGCATTAGGAAAGACCTCATATAGAAGGTGGTGCTTGAGCTGCCCTTGACAGAGGTTAGTTGACTTCCAAGATTCCTTTGTCCTTTAGGAATCTCTAAGGATACCATTCCATTTTAGCTTTGAGGACAACTCTAGAGTACTCCACAGAGCTCTGGTCTAACATTTAGAGTTGGTATTTGAAATAGGCTAGAGAGACAAGTATAACACATTTTGTACACTAGAATGAGACTGTGGATCATTTCCAGAGGAAGTTTATGTGCCCAAAACAGAACATAAATTTCTCTTTATTAAAGGTTTTGATGAGATCACAAGGAATACAGATGGCAAAACAAACTCCTTAACTACTCTCAGGTTCTGAGACCTGGACAAATACAACCACAAAAGTGTGTGTGTGTGTGTGTGTGTGTGTGTAACAAGAGTGGGGAAATTCATTTAAAAATAGCAAAATAATTCATTCATTCAAACTCATCAATTCAGAATTTGTGATATTTCTAGCATGATCTGACAAAGTTTACCTTTGTACTAACTTTGAAAAGTATGTGAGTGAAACAAATTAAAAGGGAAAATAAGGCAAACTGAACTTATTTTCTACTTCTATAAGTGGCACATACAGTAAGGTGGAAGAAGTCATTCATTCCTTTCCTTTTATAAAATTTTCATTTATTTTATTTTTAATTTATGGAGTAAAATAAGCATTTTCATAACAGTATAATAAAAAGATGATTACATACAAAACTGCAAATCTATTAGGTACAATTTGCTATTCCTTTTAAATATATAATAAAGTTATCATGCAGATTTCTTTTTTCCTTTTTTTCTCCCCTGCCCCCACCCTAGAGATGGCTACCATTAGACACACACTCGTGCACACACACACACACACACACACACACACACAAAATCATTCTATATACTTCTATTTATCAATTCTTTCTCTGAATGAAGATGGCATCTTCCTTCATGTGTCCTTTATAATTAAGTTGGGTATTTAAAATAGTCAAAATGACTTATTTGCTCAAAGTTGTTCTTAAAACAATATTGCTGTTACCACACACTACTTTCTCTTGGTTCTGCTCATTTTGCGCTTCATTATTTCATGCAAGTCTATCCATGTTTTTCTAAGATTGTCAAGCTCATCCTTTCTTATAGCACACTAGTACTTCATCATGATCCCATACCATAACTTGTTCCACCATTCATTCCTTTCCCAAACATTTACTGAGAGCCTATCATCTCGTATAAAGCACATTATGAGGCTCCATGGTCTATAAAATTAAATACAACACATAGTCCTTGTCCTCAAGAACTTACAGCCTCGAAGGGGAGCTAAGACATGTACGCTCCTATGAATGTACTAAGCTACAAGGCAAAATGTGAGTAGTATGTAGTGTTAGTGGTGATCATAACAATAATAGTAAGACGAATATATTAATAGCTAGCATTTGTATAGCACACATACTATGCTAAGCACTTTACAAATATTATTTCATTTAATCTCACAATAATCCTGAGAGGAAGTTACAATTATTATTAACTATTTTATAGTTGAGGAAACTGGGGCAAGCAGAGGTTAAGTGACTTGCCTAAGGTCACACTACTAGTAAGTGTTTGAGGCTGGATTTGAACTCATGTCATCCTGACTCTAGGCCCAGCTCTCTATCCTCTGCCCTCTATCCAACTAGCTATTTCTACATAACTAATATAAAGTGTGATATAAGTTCTCATCTTCACAATGCAGACAATTCCACCTCTTCCCACTCTTTCATAGCAGAGTCACAAAGATGATTCAGTTCTTAAGATAACAAGTTGAGAGCTAGAAGAGACCTCAGATGATATCTAGTTCAGACCCCGGCCCCTCCCCCACCCATAGATGAGGAAACTAAGACACAGGTAGTAACATGTGCATGACTTTGAGAGAAAAAGCTATTACCAAATACCTGCAAACACCCATCCCTTGCTTCCCACCCCCCCCAAATGATTATGTGATTGCTACAAGTTTTAGCCATAAAATTGTCCCAGTTGGTTGTGGTTTGGAAGTACTTCTGGTAATTTATTCCATCTGTGACCTATGTGATGCCTTCACTCCTGGAACAAGTTAATGAAGCTTTAAAGATGCCTGGTTGAAAACTTAGGAAAAATCTAAGTACCAGAGACTGCAGCCCAGGGACATTGAGCTATATGATTAAATTAATCTTTTCGCATCAACAATTTCATCCCATCACTCCTTTTTTCCTCTATGATCGAGGAGATAAGATTATAGAACCTAAAAGCTGAGATGGATTTTGGGGACTATCTTGGCTGACAATTCATTTTTTCAGAGAAAGAAACTGAGGCCCATTGAAGGAATGTGAAGTTACTTCCTGAGGTTAAATACCTAGATACTGACAGAGTCAGGGTGAGAACTCAGGGTTCCCTGTGCCCTTTCCACATGTTATAGGTGTCATTACGGTGCTATTCTAAAGCTTTGAATTTTCTTTGATTTGTAGCAGGCAGGTTCCACATATACAGTGTGGGCCCTGAAATGGTTACTACAACACAAAGTCCTTGAGGACCAGGGGTAAATGTGCAAAGAATATGGTTGATATTAAGCTATGCAAGCGAGTTTTATATGAAAGAGGCCATAAGCAAGAATGGTGTGAAGAAATATTTCAAGTATGAATTGAAGCACAGTTGAGGGGGTAGGGTTTGGCTTTCTCTAGCCTCTAGTCCTGGGAAAGACACTCCATTAGGTGCATAAGTTCAATCACTGCAATTGAAAATTCCACCATTGGGACTTAGAATTCTGAAGTAGCTATGACCTGCTTTTCTGGAAGTCAAAGGGATTAAAGGAAAATTAGATTACCTATTTCCCTGGTGGTATAGGAGACTATACCCATTTCTGTGTGGGCACAGAGAATATTTAGTATTTTGTTCCCTTCTTTGTAATTTACAAATTACAAAGTCTTAAATGTGTCGCTTTTGGATTTGTGTGTCTGTGGTATGTTTGGCACGAAATAGAGTAATTCACCAGATAGGGGCTTAAGCCATGAATTGAATAGTTATTAGCCCCAACAGATCCTCTGCTCCTGGGAGTAGCTAAGGGAACAAAGTAATATTTCACTACTGTAAAGCTTAGATTAAACATGATGCTTAAGAAATTAAGCATGATTAACCAGGGCACTCAAGGAATAGAGTATTTTGGTTAATTAAAATTTTAGGTTATTGAAAATTAAGCATAGTTACCATTTTGCTCCAAATATTTTGAAAATTGATAATTTGATTTTCTTGCTATAGTAAAAACAACCCTTTAATGAGTTAAGATTCTGTACGATATTCCTCTTAACACCAATTATAGTTGTCTCCAGTTATAGGTGTAGATCTGTGTACTGAAGCCAGAATAAGCCCTAGTTCTGATACCTTTTGCCTAAATTTTTAGATTTCAATTCTACCAATAGCCTCCTAGCTACTCTTCCTGTCTCCAGTCTCTCCTCTCCCCAATCCATCCTTTGCATTGGTGGTGTCAAACAAATAGAAATGAGGCCACTAATCCAAAAAAGGATCATTATGGGCTGCATATTGTCTTAGAAAACCACAAGTTAACATTATCTGTTTTGTTGTATGTTGATTCATTTTATTGAAGATTTCCCAGTTGCACTTTAATCTGGTTTTGATGGGACTAGGGAGTATTGTGGCCACCTTTGGCCCTCCCACCTGTGTTTGACACTACTGCCAGAAAAGTCTTCGTGATACTGCCATGTCACTACCTGCTCAGAAACTTTTTGTTGACTCTCCATTGCCTACTAAATACATTTCAGATTCCTTAGACCAACATTCAGTTCCATCCATTTTAATTCTATAAACAAAAATTGATAAATTCTACTATATTAAAGGTATCATACTGGGTGCTGGGAACTGTACTGCAAAAATGAAATAGACACATGCCTTTAAAGAGCTCATGTTCTATGGGGGGACGCTGCAGATAGACAGTATGAATTGTATGTAAATTAAGGAGAAGTACTTCCAAAAGGGAGAATGCTAACAACCGAAGGGATCAGGAAAGGCCTCTTGTAGGAGGTGGGCTTGGCCTGGGCTCTGAAGGAAGCAAGGGCATAAATTAACCCAAATTGGGTCAGAAAGAGTTGGATGCTACTGAAAAATGACTGAAATGAAAAGAAATAATGTAGTAGAGAGATGACACAGTGAATAGACTTGGAATCAGAAAGACTCATCTTCCTTAGTTCAAATCTGGCCTCAGACCCTTACTAGCTGTGTGACCCTAGGCAAGTCACTTAACCCTGTTTGCCTCAGTTTACACATATGTAAAATGAGCTGGAGAAGGAAATGGCAAAGCACTCTGGTTTCTTTGTCAAGAAAACCCCAAATGGGGTCACAGAGAGTCTGATATGATTGAAAAATAACTGAACAACAAAACAGATTAGAAAGGTAGATGGAGACCAGATAATGGAGGGCCTTGTTGATCCAATCCTCACATTTCTTACATCTTTTCATTTCTCTCCGCTCACACTACTTCATTTCTCATCCCTCACTTCTCTCCTTTCAGTTCAGACCCTCTTAATCTCTGGCTTGGACTATTGCAATAGCCACCAAATTGGACTCCTTGCCTAAACTCTCTTCCTTCTTTAATCCATCTCATGGCACAGTGGATTAAACACGGGTCCTAGGGTCAGGAAGACCTGAGTTCAAATTTGGCTTCAGACGTTTGATAGCTGTGTGACCCTGGGCAAGTCCCTTAACCTCTCTTTGTCTCAGTTTCCTCAACTATAAAATGGAGATAATAATAGCACAGGATCAAATGAGATCATATTTGTAAAAAGTGCTTAACAGTATCTGGCACATAGTAGGTGCTATATAATTGCTTATTCCTCTCCCTTCCCATCTTCCACACAGTTGACAAATTGACATTACTAAAACACAGCTCCCATCATGTCCGCTCCTTAACCAAAAATATTCAGTGACTATTTCCTCCAAGATAAAAATATAAAAACTCTCAGCTTAGCATTTAAAGTCCTCTAGTTTGGCTCTCACCTTCCTTTTAGTCATGTTTCATTCTCCAGTCTTATTTATTACAATTTCCCTACAGGGATACTTGCTGATGTTCAATCGTGTTAGACTCTTTGTGAACTGTGGACCATACTGTCTATGGGATTTTCTTGGCAAAGATATGGAGTGGTTTGCCATTTCCTTCTCCAGTAGATTAAGGCAAGCAGAGGTTAAGTGACTTGCCCAGAGTCACACAGCTAGTAAGTGTCCGAAGTCTCATTTAAACACAGGTCTTCCTGACTCCCGGCCCAGTGCTCTATCCACTGAGCCATCTAGCTGTCCCACATGGATGCTACACTCCAGCCAAAGTGGACTACTCATTATTTAGGAAAACTTAATTTAGGTTTTCCTGCCTCTACTCTGTCTATTCCTCCTACTTGAAATGCTTTCTACTCAGTTGCTACCTGATTAGATCCAAATGCCACTTCTTGATGAAATCTTACCTTCTCCCTCAGTTGGACAGGATCCCTTCCTTCTCTTAACCCTCCTAAGACTTAGTTTGTGTTTCTTCTATTACATTCTGATTTTATTTATTATTATATTTTTAAAATGCATTTATTATATTCTGATATTTATTCAATATATTCTAATATGCATTGGTAATTATTTGTATTTTGTTCAATCTCTCCCGAATGGATTGCAAACTACTTGAGGGGGAGAATTAGTTCCCTATAGTAACCAGTGCTGCACTTTGCATGTTGTTGAATAAAAATTTGTAGAAATTTACATACTGGAGGTTTTCTTTTTCTTCAAATAAAAGAAATCCCTGGTAAAAACTTGCTTGTTTTTGCTTTGGATTTTGTTTGTTTTTTTGATCCCTCTTCTTTTTCTCCTTGGGGTGGTAAATATTTGTAGAGAGAATATATTAAATATTAAATTTAAAATATTAAAGCTAGCATTGCATTCTGCCGCTTACATACTATCTGTCACCTTGGCTGAATCATTTAGACTCTTTGGTACTTGATTTCCTTATGCATGAAATGTGGGCTTTGACCAGATGACTTTGTTTCCTTTTGCTTTGTTTTAGTTTGGGTTATTATGTATCATTACTCTTACAGAACTTGGCAGTCAGCTGTACAAGCCGTGTTTTGCTAAATCGGAAGAAAATAGTGTACTATGGAAAAAGCCTTTGCTTATCATCTTAATCTTCAATTTGTGCTCCTTATCTTTATTCATCATTTTCTACATCATTTTAAATTTATACACTACATAGTAGTTTAAAAGGAAAAAAAAATCTATCTGGGAAACAAAAAATGCCAATTAAATACTTTAAAAATAAAATACCATTTTATTCCTTTCCCCCTGTACAATATACTCCAAATGGTTGAATAGTTTTATCTTATTCTTTAAACAGGACTACATAAAAGGCAGAATTAGCAAATGGTAGTATAAGGATCTTAACCATATGCATATACAGAAGTAGTAGATCATGAAAAGAAAGCCTTAAAAACTCAAAAGCAGTCTCTTTCTATTTATGCACAGCACTGCACCGCTAGCTTAGTCAGAAATGGAAGCCAGGGAGACACATACTGAGACAGAGGGGCAGAAAAGAGAAAAGGAGTTTTAAAATGATTTTGTCCCAACTAGATGACTTTGAACTTCCCTTCTAGCTTTAAATCTAGGACACTGACTTTAGAGATCACCTTGTTCATCTCCCTCATTTTGTAGAGGAGGAAACTGTGGCCTGTAGAAGTTACGTGGTTTGACCAAATTCTCACCGATTGCAAAGGGCTGAACTAGAAATCAATCCAGGTCCTCTAACTCATAAGTCATTGATCTTTCCATCACAAACAACATGGCTGCCTCTCGTTACTGGCGTACTAAGTTGAGTGTCTCAATTACCACAGTTCTGATACATGGAGATATTTTTAAAAGATTGTCGGGTAGAGATTAGAGAATATGCCTGACTTAACCCTTTTCCTCTTTCCTGCTTTCTCAGGAATTTGGTTTCTGTCCAAAGAATTAATGTTTACATCCCAGTTAACGGACATAGGGCTGTTTTCAAGATTTTAGAGTCTGGAAAACTGTAACGGACTTGCAACCTTAGAATGTCAGGATCGTGACCACAAAGTGAAGGAGGCTTAGCTATGCTATTAACCAGTAACCTGCTTCATCTGTAGGATTATACCTTATAGTTAGACGATAGAGCACGAATGTCATAAGGCCGGGGAATGAGAGATGAGAAAAAAACGATTAGCTCATCGGGGCCCTCCCCCGACAGTAGAGGAATGTGCCTGACCTGGGCTTTCCAGTATTTTGTCCAGTTTTCACTTTAAATCTCTCTAGTTCTAAACATCTCCCAATGACAAGTGTTTTCTGATGACTCAGCAGGGACAAGAGTAGCACAAAGTATGATTCTATTAAGAGCCCCGGAGGGTTGTGTGGCTTTCTGAAATGTCATTGCTTCCTATGGCTATGGATGGAGTCCGTCTGAAAGCTGCAGTGGTCACGTAATGCCACACTGCGCAGTTCTCAGCCCCACCCATTCCCTGGGCAGCCACAGGCGCCATGCAGCTCACTGGATGTTTCTAGCAATAAGGCTGTCGAAAATGATGTCATGGGGTTGGGGTGGGGGTGCTGGTGGGAAGAGCCTTCCACCTCAAGATAGGGTGGGGGCTTCTCCAGTTGGACCAATGACCCTCAGAGTAGAAACAATGCAAAAAAGAGGGTCATAAAGTCACTCTCTATTTAATCTTTCACTGCCTGGTGTTCTCTGGAGCTGGATTGAAGAAAAAGGAGAAGGAAAAGAAGAGAAAATTTGAGGTGTCCTATAATACCGCCTTAAAATGAGCTACCATTCTGCCTCTGTTCCTTCTGCCTTCCCAATAAATCTTGCCTCTGTTTCTAGTCTCCTTCTTCCCAAAGGGACAGAAGACTCTAGGCCAAGAAGGTTCAAAAAAGCATTATTCCCACAAGCTATAAGACAGAAAGAATAATTTTAATTGTCTGTTACAATGAAGCAGGTAGAAATTCTGGCCATAGGAGTTCTCATCTCCTTGGTAGGCCCCTTCCAACCCTCTTCTGCAGATCAGGGCATGGCAGTTTGCTGCTGGTTTCTCCAAAAGACCAATTCTCTGCCCAAGTGGGCCTACTGCCAGGGCCTGGTAGATGGAGCAGCTAAGAATGTCATAGATATCTCCAGCTGAAAATTATCCACAGAATCCTCAAAGCTCAGCCTGAGAGACCCCGAGCGCCTGTGCATAAAGAATTTGGTATGAGATGCATCTGCCCTTAGAATCCACAGACAAGGGGAGTATCTCCTTCTGTGCACCTGGATATCCAGCTGGGCCGGGGCAGAAAAGTGATAACTGGAGAGTTTGTTAAGGAAACACAGCAGCAGTCACAGAGCTACTTATGTACTTTCTGGCCTAAACTCTCCATGAGCAGGGACCTTTACCTATAATGGGCCTAATGAGAAAAAAAAACAAAACAAAACAAAACACGGAAATGCTCTGAATATCTCTTGTTCCTAATCTAAGCAAAAGAAGCTGCCAGATCACCCTATGCACGCAGTCACCCAGAAAATGGATTGTGACTTCAGGTAACAAATGCGGATGTAATTTTTTACTTTTTTGTGGGGAAAATCCACACATAGAATATCCTCCTATTTGGTTTCCAAAGCCTGAGGAAGAGTCAAATGTTTTACTTACTTAGTATTCTTAGAATAGTTTCTGAAACTAGCTGACCAGGTGCCATGGCAACAAAATTGAGGCTAATTTTCAGAATGATACCAAAAGTCATTAACAGGGAAGATTTTGTTGTTGGTGGATGGAGAGAAGAGATATCGGAGGTTAGAAAGCCGGAAGGCATGGAGAGCAAAAGGGAGAGAGAGAAAGAGACTGACTATCTAGGCAGTAAACAAACTCATTAGCAGAGCCACACATAGGCCAGCTCAGGTTGGGGTTTTGAGAACTGTTTTGAAAGGAGGCAATCATTTTTCCTAAATCTAAAACCATTTCCCAAAGATCCCTCCACACCCCCAAAACCACAGGAACCAAAAAACACCAACTGCTGAAACTTTTCAGCAGCCAATTCATCATTTTCTCTCACACTCTCTTAAAATAAGAATTAAAAAAAAAAAAGGATCCCATCTCTCTGGGAGCAGCTGCCTTCCCTTCCTCCACTAAACACTCCTGATGAGGGGCAAACACCAGGAATAAAAAAAGCAGAAGCAACTCTCAAAGCATCCACCACACTCTCCTTTCACTCCCTCCCCCTGCCCCTCAACATGCTCAGGGGAAATGCCAGCTTACCTTCCCTCCAAGGAGCTGACATCAAATTGCCCACAAGAACATGAAACTCCCTGGTACTGATTGTCCCATGAATTTGGTCAACGCAACAACTGGTGCCAGAAAGAGACGTTTGTTTTCTCAAAACCCCTTCGAAATGTCACAGCAAAGCTCTGGAGGAGAAAAGGCAGTACTTGTCAGAGCCCCAGGAAGGCGTTTGAAGCTGGGAGCTCATGCTCTTGTGGAACTAAGTTCTGCAACTCTCTTTCCCAATTGAAACAGCCTCCCACTCCTTCTCTCTCTCAGGCACTCGCCAGCTCCGATAATTTAAAGCAACTGCGATCCTGCCCATAAAACTCACATTTCAAAGAGCCCTATTTAGGAAGGAAGGAGCAGGAGTGAGGTTGTCCCTGCTCACTCCAGGCTGAAGTAGTCAGTGTCAAGGGTTCCAGGGATGCAAAGCTTTGCAGCCCCCTCCTTTACCCTTTACATTGCTGGCCATATTTCTTCAAGATGCCTTTTAAAGACAAAAGGGCATTGCCCCATTGTGGGGCAAAGGGGAGAAATTTAAACATATTTACAGGTGGAAACAACAATTTAGGGAGTAACTGTGTCCCTGCAGCACGGTGCATAAACAAGTTGTTTATTGAATTATTTTTAATAAGATTATGCTTTTTTTTTTTTTCTGGTGGGGATCAGAGGTATGAATCTCAAAGGGAAAAAGTTCAAGGTCATGGCTGTGGCAGAGTTGAGATGTTGTCTGAATCTGTCTTCTGGCCGTGTTTAGAGGCCCAGCCCAAGCAAGAGCCTGTCTCTTTTCTTGGGAAGCCCCTGTCTCTCGACTGCAAAGGAAAATCCCTCTTTCACTGTGTTTGTATTACTCTCAATCTCAGGGCATAGACCTAAAACAAGAGGCCTCTAGGTTAGCTTTTCTCAAGCTGTGGTCCAGGAAACGTGGATAAGTTGTCCATCCTTATAATGCATAGTTAGTATTTGCTTGTCTGCATGAAAGTTTTTATTCTTTCTTCCCTCCTTCCTAAAATAGAAGTTTCTTGAGGACAGGGATCGTTTTTCATTTATGTCTTTGTATGTCCAGTGCCTATAAAGGGAAGTACTTAATCAGTGTGTGTTGAATTCTATAAGAAAATTCCAATGGCAGTGATTCGATACAATTAATTTCAATTCGACATGTAAAAATAAGCACATATGTTCCAGACACCATGGAAGGTGTTTTTGTGATATTTTTTTTATCTCTAAAACAAGATTTCTTGGCTTTTTTGGAGTGCATTATTGACACTTTAGGCGGTCTGGTAAAACCGTTGAGTCCCTTCTCAGAATAATGTTTTTAAAGGCATAAAACATAAAACAAAATACACAAGATTACAAAGAAGGCCAAATATATATATATATATATATGATATATTACATATTAGAGATACAGTTCTATTATAATATACATAATAAAATATAGAATATATATGATATACATACACACATGTATATATTCCCACCATATATATGTATATATGTGTATCTATTTGCATATATACCTATGTGTACATATCCTAAGTTCAAGGACCTCTTGAAATCTATCTATGGACCCCTTCAGGGATCATAGGTTAAGAGCCTCCATCCTAAATATCAAATATGAAATTAAATATCTTTTTAAAATAATAAATGCACCAATTTTACAGTATAAAATAATCCTATTTTCCCTATTTAGTTTCTAACATTTCTCTAATCTCATTTTCTTATGGTTGTTTTCAACATCCACAAGAATGCTTAGACCATTGTTTTTTGGGTTCTGTTAATACATTTCTAGCTCAAAGCATTTAAAGACTAAGTCAGTTATATAACTGTGCTTTAGGTCACTATTACTAAAGTCAATTCACTGAATAATCAATTCATCTAACAATAATTTACATTTATGCTGCCCATTATAGTTACTAAGAGCTTTGTACCCATTATTTACTGTAATATTAATAGGAATAAGCAGAATAGATATTATTATCCCTATTTTAAAGATGAGAATCCTCCACTAAAGTGCTTTCTAAACCTCAAATCAACATAAAAATGGGAGCTATTATTATATTTTATTATCAATAAATCAAGTTGTTATTAAGTATTTGTTCTGTGTAAAGCACTGTATTTGGGAAACAAGAGCAAAATAACCAGTGCCTTCCAAGAGTTGACATTTTAATGGAGGAGACAACAGGTACATATTAAAATTTGTACAAAATTCATATAAAGCAGGTAGAGGGTAACACTGGAGAGGAAGGCATTAGGAGCTGGGGGAGAGGGGAGGGATCAAGAAAGCCTTCACATAAGAGGTGATACTTAAACTGAGTTTTAAAGGAAACCAAAAATTCCAAGAGGTGAGGAAGGAGAAAATTATGGGCATGGGGGTCAGCTAATAAAAAGATACAGAGATGGGAAATGGAGTGTTGTATATGAGGGACAATAAGAAGATCAGTATGATGAGAACGTTATTAGTCTTATTCTGGAAGTGGAGAGGAGTGACATTGCATTCTACCCCTGAAATTACTTTGTATTTACTTATATGTATATGTACTGTTTTTAGGATCATAAATCCAGAGCAAGAAGAAACCTCAGAGATCAACTCAGCTAATCAATAAACATTTATTAAGTACCTACTGTGTGCCAGATACTGGCAACATATCCAAACAATCTATGTACCAGATAAATTGGAGAGAATCAACACAGAGAAGGCATGAGAATGAAGGAGGATCACAAAAAACTTCCTATAGTTCAACTCCCTCATTTAACAGATGAAGAAACTGAGGCCAAGAGAGGTCAAATGAGTTGCTCAAGGTCATACACATAGTATCAGAAGAGAATTTGAACCCAGGTCTTCTGATTCCACAGTCAATGTTCTCTCCCTGTACCACAGTGCCTCTCTGTTGTCTCCTCTGTAGAGTATAATAAGCTCCTTGAGGGCAGGAACTATTTCGATTTAATTTTTGTATCTTTATCATTTAACACAGCACTCTGCATACAACAAACATTGCTGAATGACAGTTGAATTCAATACAACAAGCTTTTAATCAGCACTTAGTGATCCAAAGACAAAACATTGCCCTCAACCAACGAATAATTTTCCCAGTGGCAAAGCTGGAATGCAAACTCAAGTCTTATGACTCCAAATTGAGTGCTTTCAGTGCTGAAAAAGCTCTAGACAACACCACCACTGGTGGTTTTTTAAAAAAAAAATCTTTAAAATGAAAGTATTGAAATAAAATATTTCTAATGGACTCACTAAAAGAGACGGGATACGACAGTGGAAAGAGCTGAAATTGGAATCACAGGACACATATTTAAATCCTGACTTTCCCATTTACTCTCTGTCTGATGCTGAGCAAGTTACTCAACCTTTCTGGGTGTCATCTGTAAAATGAAGATATTGACTAGATGGCTACTTCTACCTGTAGATTTAAGATTCATTTAACTTGGATACACAGACAGTTGACATAGCCTTCTATCACTTTCTCAGTCATAGTACCATAGATTTAAAACTGGAAGGGAAATTCCAAAGCTGAAAGGCCATCTAGTCTAACCCCCTCCTCCAATCCATCTTTTTACAGACTAGGAAACCAATTCTTGGAGCTATTGCCAATGGTAGAATAGAGATTTTAACCTGCGGTTGTCTGGCTCTAATTCAAACAGCATATGACTAAAAATGACTTGTTTGTGAAAAGGACACAAAAACCATTCCTAAGGACATATTTGACTCCAAAAGAACAAGCCTAGTGAAAACAAAAGACAACTGATAATTCAAATGTTATATAGGTATCCCTGAGATAATAAAAGAAAAATTGTGAGTTGAGTAGACTTTCTATTTAGGTTTGATGGGACTACCTGGACAAATTGCATAGAAGAGGTATAAAAAGACTTTGGTTTGGATCAGTGAAAGAAATATCTAACCTAAAAATGTGAATAGTTCACTGAAATAAATCTCAGTGTTCTACTTTGGAGCATATCAGTTTCTAGGATCCAACAGGTTTTCCTAACTAATGGCAAATAACCAATGTGTGATTACAGTTAGCTTGCGCATGGAGAATAATAATGTAGCTAACAACTATGTCACAGCTGTTCTGCAGCAATTTCTCAAGGAGAGGTATTGCTGTTCAAGAAAATGAACTGCCAGATGATAGTGAAACCCATAGCTCAGCACCCCATGTTCTAGGTTTATGTGGACCAGGTCCAATCTTGGAAGTAGCCAAAAATATTACTCTTTGGAACAGATTCTGTCTCTTCCCTTTCTCTGGGGAACTTCTGAAGACACTTAAGTGCAAAGTCTAGGTTTCCACTTACATGAATCAAAGGGCCCACCAGATCACATTTCAGTACTCAGGATAATAACACATACATCAGGCACAGGACTGTCTGTATTCTACCCCATAGAAAATGCAGGAAATGGGAAGGACCTCAACGATCTTAAAAATCAGGCAGAAAACAAATAAAAGTTTCAAATTAGGCCACAAACAATGAAAATAGCTCTCTTCCTACGGTGATGAATCCCACTTTCCAGAGATCTTAAAGTCCTCCATACTTATCATAGTTGTTTGCTCAGTCATATCTGAATCTTTGTGTCTCCATGGACCATACTATCCATGGGATTTTCTTGGCAAAGATACTGGAGTGGTTTGCCATTTCCTTCTCCAGTGGATTAAGGCAAACAGAAGTTAAATGACTTGCCCAGGGTCACAAAGCTAGTAAGTGTCTGAGGTCAGCTTTGAACTCAGGTCTTCTTGTCTCCAAGACCCAGCATTTCATCCACTGAATGATCTAGCTTTCTCATAGTACCACCCTGTAGTTTGGACTCTCCTTAGAAGGAGAACAAACTTGAAAAGACTGGAGTGGGAGTAGGACTTCCCAACATTCTGATAGGTATCCCTTTCCACAGTGATGTGTGTGGGTCTTTGAGCTCTTGGGCCATCCTGTGGTTTTGACTCTTTTTGGAAGAAGGATGAACTTGAAATTGCTAGTAGGGAAGTCCCAAAGTCCCAACATAATTTTTTTCAATGAGTCTCACTTTTCATATGCATATGCAGCCCTCCAAATTCAAAACAACCACCTCCATTATTGACTCCCTTCAGAAACAAAACCAATAGGGCTACTGGACTATTGTCCATAAAATTCCAGTAAATCCCACTTTTACCTCCAAAGAAACCTGTATAAGCCTTCAGTCAGTCAGTCAGTCAGCAAACTCTTATTAAATACCTACTATGTGCTAGGTAGGTGCTGTTCTAAACACAGGGGACACAAAGACAAACAACAATCCTGTGGGGGAGGCAACATGAAAATAGCTATGCACAAACAAGATATATTCAGGATAAATTGGGCATACTCCAAGAGGGAAGGCATTAAGATGGAGGAGGGCTGGGAAATGCTTCTTATAGAAGATAGGAATTTAGCTGAGGCTTGAAGGAGGTCAGGGAAGCTAGAAGTCAGAGATAAAGAGGGAAAGAGTTCTAGCCATGGGAAAAAGCCCATGAAATGCTGGGAATCAGAAGAGTGTCTTGTGCTCAGATTTACAAAAAGGCCAGTGTCACTGGATTACTGAGTATGTGGGAACTGTGGGGTAAGAGATAAGCAAACTAGAAACATAGGATGGGGCCAGGTTATGGAAGGCTTTAAAATCCAAACAGAGGATTTATTTTGATCCTGGAAATAATAGGGAGCCACTGGAGTTAACTGAATGGAGTGCGTGCGTGCGTGCGTGCGTGTGTGTGTGTGTGTGTGTGTGTGTGTGTGTGTATTATGATGATGATGACTTGCGTTTTAGGAAGATCCATTTGATAGCTGAGTGGAGGACGAATTGGAGGAGTGAGAGATTTGAGCCAAGGAGAATAGTCAGCGAAATATTGCTACAGTTCAGGTGTGAGGCAATGAGTGTCTGCACCAGGATGGTTAGCTTTATCAGAGTAGAGAAGGAGGCATGTAAAAGTGATGTTATGAAGGTAGAAATGACTGGATTTGGCATCTGATTGAATATAGGGGATGAGAATGTGGAGTCAAGGATGACCCCTAGGTTGAAAACCTGGGTGACTAGAATGATGGCAGTACCTTATATAGTAATAGAGAAGTTAGGAAGAGGCAAGGATTGAAGAGGAAAGATAATGCATTTAAGATGTTTACAAGACATTCAATTCAAAATATCCAATAGACAATTAGAGATTAAAGACTAGAAGTCAAGGAAAAGGTAAGGGCTGGAGAAATAGCTCTGAGAATTATCTGTATAAAGAAGATAGTTGAATTCATAGAAATTGGTAAGATCACAAAATGAAAGAGTATCAAAAGAGAAGAGAAGAGGGTACACGAGGTATAACTTTGAGGGTGTGGGCTTCCATGGAAGGCAAATATACTTGGGTCTGGAAGACAGGAAATTTCCCTACTCCTTCCCATCAGACTGACGCCATCCAAATCACTCTTGGTAACAAAGTCCAAAGTCCACATTTCTCTTTGCCTCCACGACATGGAGTGGTTGTCTGCCACTTTTCCAGGTTTGGAGACAACATGCATAATCTTAACTCTGCCCAGGAACTCTGTTTCTCTCAATAGAGGGCTGAATTTCAGGACTCTCAGACTTGGAGAGGCAAGTCCTGGGGCAGACTCTGTCAGGAAATCCCATTTGTCTTAGATTCTGGAAGCAGAGATTATCCAGGAATTTACAGGAAATTTCCTTTAGATTCTGGAATTCTGGAATTTCTTGCTTCTAGAGAAGAAACCTCAGAAGAAGAAGTCTTAAGAGAAAAGAACTCAACCATCCTTCAAACACAAGGATTCGAGAACTCTCTCCATGGGGTTCCCTTGTCCACGTGGAAGTGTGAGAGCCTCTGCCATTGTCTCTCTAGGTCTGCTTCTAGGAACTCCCAATATTTCATCACTTTTATGGTTGCTGCTATCTCTTGAACTGAGAGGCCATCATCTCTGCAGCACTTAGCCACATGGTTCTTCTCTCCACAGCTGCTACATGGTTGAGAGCTTGTGGCCTCCATGCCCTTTATCCCAAGGCAGTCATTAGCATCTCCAAGACCCTGGTCAGAGGTAGTCTGGCACAGGCAAAAGGGCAGAGTGGGGGGCAAGGGAGGAGCAGATAAAAGATCTTTTGGCTCTCTTTAATAGGCTAGTACCAAGGAATGGTTTCTCTCACAACAATTCATTCCATAACTGGATGAGCCAATTCCTTCATCTTGGGGGTGGTCCCCATTGGTGTAACTCATACTTCAGGAGGTATGAAAAGACCTATCTCTATCCTCCATTGGAAGATATAAACATTCCAAACAGAGACCACAAACTCAAACAAACTCTATTGAACCCAGGTTGAACTACATGTCCTCTGAGCTGTCATTTCCAGTTGAGTCTGTGAGTCTATCAAAGACCTTGCCAATGGTGGCTCTTTGATACCCTCTACTGGCCATGGCTAATGTCATCAGTTTTCACCATTCAGTTAACTCCTTGAATCACAATCCCACTTGGGACATGACACCTTCCCACCCACTGGTCACCAATTCCATGAATGATCCAGAATCACCAGTCTTTTATTTGGACACAGCTCCCTTCTACTAATAGGTGGAAATAGTAATTACCCTCCAGTTCCCTGAAATGAGTTTCTCAGAAGAGGCCACAGTAGAAGAAAGGAGAGGATGGGGAAAAAAATTGGCCATTACTATACTCTTTGCTAGTCCACACCTGTGATCAATGCCTTGGCCATTGTCTCCTCTAAAAAGCCCTAGTTTGACCTCATCTTAGTGTGGGAATTTCCTGATCCTATGTCCATAGCCCAGTTCTGGGAATGGGAGGGAGTCAATATGAGGATACCATAAAAACATTCGTAAAAGAGAAACCATTAGATATAAAATGTAGTAAATTTGATAAATACTTCTTACAAGCTTCCTAGAAGGCCAATTTCTTTCTCATCATCAGAAATATGTATTTTGGAAGAAATGATCATTAGATAAATTTGCCTGCTTCCATAGGAAAGTCATTAACAATCCATATTCAAGGTTCCTGGCCCTGCCAGTTGAAGGAGGCCAATTATGAAACAATAGGTTAATTGCCTATTTAATGCCTCTTTTTTTTTCACTTGGTGAATATTAATTGCTCCAAATTTCTCTCCACCTGATCTGTTCAAAATGGAGCCCTGTATGGTGTTTCCAATGGAGTTAATTCAGACTCCTTCTGCTGGAAAATGATTTTTCCATTGTGTTACTGTAATCAGGGAGACAGGACAATTACTCTAGATAAAGAAGGCAGCAGTTGTTGCCAATAACACTGAGGCGGGCACCAATCTCTCTCCCATTCTGAGACTGCCTATATAATCAGTTTATATAAGCAAAACTAGCCTGGCAAATGTTCTGAAATAACAATCTTAGATTAAAGAGTTGACTGTTGATAGGAAGGAGAGCAAGTGAACCAGATGAGACCCAGATCCCTTTGTGTGCAAGCAAGTACAGTTTTGGGTAGTTTGTTTAACTGGGCAGCATTCCCTGTGCATCTGAGTTTCTGCTCTACTGTGTCATGTGTCCTTTCGGACTTGCCCTCAGGTAAAATTGCCTTCATCGGTGTGTGAGTCAGTGGGTGGGTGGATTTGTTCAGGACCCTATATCTTGCTGGCCTTAATCTCCAGACCACGCTTTATTTACCAGGACAACTGGGCTTAGCTAGCAGGGAACTCTACCATCTACATCTTGACACCTCCTTTTCAAAATTTTGTTTAGTGAAAAATAATAGAAGCAATATTATCATTGCCATTGGAAAGCATGTGTCAATCTACTACCCTATGGCTTCACTCACACTTGCCTGTGACCACCTAGACCAGGCATTCTTAGCCTTTTTTGTACCATGGACCCCTTTGGGAGTATAGTGAAGCCTGTGGACCCCTTCTCAGAATAACATTTTTAAATAATTAGAGAAAATGTTATTGTAGAAAATTAAAAGAAAAAATGATTAGTAAAAATATGGATGTATTTTTTTCCTGTCCAGGTTCATAGACCCTCTGCAATACATTCACTTAGAGTTTGTATCTAGAGACCCCAGGTGATGAATCACTGGTCTTTTTCCAGACCTTGCTCCTTTCTCTGATCATCTTTCCTAATGTGTATTACACCCCCCCCCCACTAAAATGTCAATATTCTCCTGGTAGAATACTAACTCCTTGAGGATAGGGACAATTTTGCTTTATGTTTACATTCTTAATGCCTAGTACAATGCTTGACACACTAACAAATACTTAATAGCCTGTATTCCAAGCAACTGAGGCCTTAAGATACAGCATTCACCAAAGGGGCTGAGTAGTGATGATTCTGAATCACAAGGTCAGCAATGTCTGCAAATTTGGAGCCCTTTCCTATCCTTTCGGTTATGCCTGGGTCAGAGGTTATGGAACCATGACAGAGACTATGGGACTGTACTGGATTGTAGAACCTGGTTTTTTCTGAGAAAAATTTTTTTGAAGGTATCAAACAAAATAGAGTATAATTTAGGCAAGCTCATACTGATTTATTCACAACCTTCATTCCATCTGAGATTAAGAAAGATGACTCTTGATCACTATCCCTAACTCTAATCATTTCGCAGAAACAGGTTGTTTTTCTTGGACGAGGCACACCTCTGAACAAAATCATTAAATTAGAAAAGTCTGGAACAATCTTAATTTCTCCCCTAACCTTAACTTTACTTTTTTCTTTTGTAGTATGTTGCAGCCAAGTTTCAAATTATACATGGAGACCCAGGTGGTTTCATCTGGTTTTTATAACAGAACATTTGCACAGTTCTAGCAAATCTATTCTGACATTCAGGAAGAGTGCCAAGACCAAATGAATCCACTTTTGTAGCTTTGTCTTCCTTCTGGAGCTCCAGTCTAATCTCTTATTAGAGATCTCTGGATTTGGAGATTGGGTTTTATATTGGGAAGTGGTGGAAATTATCCAAGTTTTTCAGGTTTGAAAGGTGAAGTCATCTCTTTGGGTCTTTGTCCTCTTGATTGGCTCTGACCTTCTCCTAAAGCAATAAATATTTATTGAGTGCCTACTACATGCCCAGAGCCAGTTTAGCACCATGCATGTAATAAAAGAAGCAGCCAGTTCCTCAGTCCTATCACCTCGACCCATTTTTGAAGATTTTTGTTTTTAGCAAAAAATTCCAAAGTCTTATTTTCTCCCTGTTGACATTTTTAGGTGGCGTACCTGCCTGTCTGTACTGTATATTGTCAGAACCAACAAAGGAAGCCATCTTTTTGGCAAATCACCTACATTAGGAACCATTAGAGGTTATTTAGTCCAATAACTCACTCAATGTATAAAAGTTATCTAAAGACATCCCTGATAGATGGTTATTCAGCCATGATCAGGCACTGAGGCTTTTTCCTTCCCAGAGAAACCCATTCCAATATTGAAGAACTTATAAGTAGAAAATTATTTCTTATGTTTACTCATAATATGCTTTGCTGTACCAAGGTCTTTGAACTAGAAGGAACCTCATATCATCTATTCCAACCTATTCATTTTACAGATGAAGAAATGGAAGCCAAGAGAAAAGACTAGCTCAAAGTCACACAGGTACTAAGTATTTATAAAATATAATATAATATATGTATATATAGTTAATCCATTTGTCACAGGACCATAGTTCTAGAGAAGGAAGCGATCTTAGACGTCATCTACCTCAATCCCATCATACCAGGGTCATTTACTGGGGAAAGGGAGAACACTCCTCCCCAACAAACCTTCCTTTATAATGAAGAAATACAATTATGCAAAGTTTTAAACCCAGGTGTCCGACTTCAGATTTTGTGCTCTTTGTCCTACATAAAAATGCTATTTTGTCCTAACTCTACCCTCTGGAATATAATAAATATCTGATCCTTTTTTCATACAATAGATCTTCAGTTATTTGAAAATTATGATTATACCCTTTTGCCAATCTGGTCTTGCCTTTGAACATAATTCAGATGATTAATTCCAGTTTAAAAATATTGTTCAATCATTAAAAAGTAGTACCGTATATGTTGTGGTGTATGATTGTGATGGAATACTGCTGTGCTATAAGAAACGATGAGCTCAGTGATCTTAGAAAAACATGGAAAGACTTGCATGAAATAATGAGCAGAACTAAGAAAACATTGTATACTGTAACAATAATATTGTTTTAAGAATGACTTTGAATGAATAGGGCATTTTGACTATTACAAATATCAAAATTAACTATAAAGGATATATGAAGAAAGATGCTATCTGAATCCAGAGAAAGAACTGATGAATAGAAGTATGTATAGAATTATTTATATATATATATGTATACATATATACATACATTATACACACAAACACACCTATTTGTGTCTAATGGTGGCTATCTCTAGAGCAAGAAAGAAAAAAAGGAAAAAAAGAAATTCGCATGATAACTTTATTATATATTTAAAAGGATTAGCAAGTTGTACATAATAGATTTGCAGTTTCATGTGCAATCATCTTTTTAAAAATTATACTATGTTGTGGAAATGCTTGTTTTATTCCACAAATTAAAAATAAAATAAAGAAAATTGGTGTAGTAGAAAAATCATGAAACTAGTAGTGAGAAGATCCACCTTAGATACCAACTTTGTTTGACCTCAAATAAGTCACTTAACCTTTCCAGATCTCAGGCCCTCATCTCTAAATCTGGGATCAGATGATATGAATAGGCGGTTTTCAGGAGAAGAAATCCAAGCTTTCAATAACCATATAAAAATGATCTAAATCACTAATAATTAGAAAATACAAATTAAAATGACTCTGAATAAAATAACCTCATACCTATCAGAATGATACAGTTAATTACATTTTTTTAAAAAGGAAAATGACAGTTGGAGGAACTGTGGGAAACCAGATACACTAATTCTCTATTCATGGAACTGTGAACTGGTCTGGTCATTCTGGAAAACAATTTGGAACTATGCCCCAAAGCTACTAAACTGTGCATACCCTTTGACCCAGGGATACCACTACTTGTTCTATTAAAGAGATTAAAGAAGGAAAGAGAAGACCCATATTTACAAAAATATTTATAGTAGTTATTTATGTGTTAGCAAAGAATTAGAAACTGAGAGGGTGCCCATCAATCAGGGAATAGGTGAACAATTTATGGTATGTGAATGTGGTGGGATGCTATCGATCTATAAGAAGTGATAAAGAAGATAGTTTCAGAGAAAATTGGCAAGAATTGTATGAAATGATACAAAGTGAAGTGAGCAGATCCAGGAGACCAATTTATACAATCCCAAAAATATTGTAAAGACAAAGACCTTGAAAGACTTAGGAACTCTGATCAGCATAATGATCACCATGATTCCAGAAGACTAATTATATGAAACATACTACCTATCTTTAGAAAGAGAGGTAATGAACTCTGAGTGCAGTGTGAGACAAAATTTTGTTCTGGATATGGCTAATGTCAGAATTTGTTTTGCTTGGCAATATATGCTTATTAGTGATTTTGTTTTTCTAGCTTTTTCAATGGAGATGGATTAGAGGAAGAGGGAGGAAAATAAAATGGATCTGAAAGTAAAATCAAGTTGAATTAAAAATACTGCATTAGTCTGTATCTAGGCTACACTTCTTTCCTATATTTATTTTGTATAAAATCCAAGTAAAGCCCCAAACAGTACTTTGAATACTGTGGATAATATTTAAGTTTTATTTATCTTCCCAGTAGCATTGGTAGAAGCTGTTTTGGGGTTGAGTCATTCCAATTGTGTCTGACTCTTTGTGACCCCTTTTGGGGTTTTCTTGGCAAAGTGGTTTCCCATTTCCTTGTCCAGATCATTTTATAGATGAGGAAACTGAAGTAAACAGAGTTAAGTGACTTGCCCAAGGTCACACAGTTAGTAACTGAGGGCAGATTTGAACTCAGAAAGAGCAATCTTCTTGATTCCAGGCTTGTTACTCTATCCACTCCACCACCTAGCTGTCCTAAAAGAAGTTGTAGCAATACATTTTCTGCGATCACCACATGGGCTGATGAAGCCTAAATCTGTCAGATGCTGCTACTGATTTTGTAAGCCTCTCCCTCCTGCTCATTTATTCCCAGATGCTGTCTACAATGCATGACCCACATATGCCAAATCGAGATAACTCCCTGCAAAACCCAGCAAGTCTACCTTCTTCTCCTGAGTTCTACCAGGAGGTAAGGGCCACCATCCCCAACTTCCAGCCTTGCAGCATCCCATTTTCTTGCTATGGGTAACTGGATATGAAGAAAAGAGAAATGTCAAAGATGGAAGCAACAGTTTGAGCCTAGGGATAATGGTGGTGCCATCCAATGAAATAAAGGAGTGGGAAGAACAGGTTTTGGAAGAAAGAAAATGGCTTTACTTTGGGGCATGTTAAGTTTGAGCTACTGGAAGGACATTCACATGGATATTCCTAGAATTCAGTTGAAAACTATAGAATAGGAATGTGGGAAAGAGATTGGGGCCAGAGATATGGGTTTGAGAGTCATCTCTCTGAGGATGATAGTTAAAGCCTTAGAAAGGGATGAGCTCATCAAGGAGAAAGAATGTAGGGAGGAGAGAATTCTGGGATCAGTCATTTAGAAGGAGGAATGAGAAGGGAGGGAAGGCTTAGTAAATTTTTAAATCCTGTCTACAAGGTTAAAGGACAACATGACATAATGGATAGAGAGCTGGCCTCAGAGTTAGGAGCAACTGAGTTCAGATCCTGCCTTGGACATATACTGGTGTGAGACTGGATACATTACTTAACCTTAGAGTGCCTGGGTAATTCTCCAAGAGTAAGTCAAAGGAGAATTGTTGATATGTATTGGTAGAAGGAATTCCCTGAACCAGTGAAATCACAGGTCTGGCTTAAAAACAATCTAAGAAGTAGCCAGATGAGTAGCATAATGTAAGTAATACATACAAGATTTTATTCTGATAGTGGTGGGCAGGATGACTGACCAGGGGAGAAATAGAGATTGAAGGAAGGTAGTTATGTTGTTACACTACTTTGAATTGGTGAGTCTCTGGACTGTCCTCTGGTAGGAATGGAAAGAAAGGGAATAACAGAGTATATTGAAGGAAAAATTAAAATCACTTGGTGATTTTGAAACTAGTGGATAGAAAAAAATGAATCAAACATGACTCTGAAGTTTTCGAGAATAAGTGACTTCTGACGACACTGATGGTAATGTTAAAATGAGATATTTCAGCTTGGAGCAGAAGGAAGAGTTTGAGGAGATGCTGAGCTGGAGGTTACTGTGGGATATCCACAATCAGCTGTCAGGGATACTGCAGAAGGGGTTTGAGCTTCAGATGAGGCTTGGAAAGGATGAGCTCCAAGGTGCTTTCCAACTTGAAGGTTGACGTTCTAAAGTTAAGTTCTAACATTTTTTGTTCTAAGGCCCTTTCCAGCTCTAACATTCCATGTTTATTCCTTCATCCTGATTTTTTTCTTCCAAATTTATCTGGGCAAGTAGTATTCATTTTTTTTTCTTTTTTGGCTGAAGTCAATAATGCTCTGGTGTTATTTTCCTGGCTCACCTTTGCCCCCTTTACCAAAAATTGTGCACTTCAGCTGCCCCAAATCAGGAGAATCCTGCCTGTGTGTAACCGAAGACAGAGAATGACGTGAGTATTGGCCAGTAAATTACCTCCTCCTAACTCGAGGCAGCCAACACAACCACAGTTGCAGAGATTGGCATCTGGCAACCAGCTGTTGTTTTTTTCCTTTGAAAAAAAAAACACATGGATGAAACAAAGTCCACAGGTGGCATCATTTAACTATGTCACACTGGTCATAGTGCTTCCTAAATTGGACTTCTTTAGTGCATTCTCTCATGGGCGATTACAACTCTCCTGGAGAAAGCTGCTACTGATGGGTGCTAGTCAGCCTAGCCAGGTGTTGTGCAGCACACATGACCAGAGCCTGACTTACATATAGGTAGAGAAGGTGCTTGCATGATTTAGTTGGAAGGGCTATTGAAATGTCTCCACTGAAATTATACCCTTAGAGATTCTTTGCTTTGGTTAAAAAGCTATTTGTTCAAAATATGAGTATCTCCTAGGGGCTTATGTTGTTCAGCTATTTATTGTTTACATCTTACTGCAAATGTATTTGATAAATGCTTTCTTTAACAGTTCAACTCAACCAGTTTTTTAGGCCGCTCTTATGTTCAAAGCACTTAACACTGGTAAGTATTAAGGAGCTATGTATGTTTATATATGTATACACATATATACATATGTATACACATGTGTGTTAAATATATATAAGTGCTGAGGATATATGTGTATGTATTTGTATATATATACAGGAACAGTCACTCAAGGATGTTATATTCTCTTGGGATGATGGTTCAATATGTATAAAGATCAGAATAATATAAGGTAGAGAGTGATGGGACAAGGAGAGATCCAAATAATGGAGGGGAGAGAGAGAGAGAGAGAGAGAGAGAGAGAGAGAGAGAGAGAGAGAGAGAGAGAGCTCTTTTAGCTGGGAGTGTCAGGGAAGGTTGCATGAGTGAGGCACATGAGCTATTTCCCCCTAATTGCTGAAATCAGTTATCTCCAGAGAATGTATTTTATGAGGTGTGAGAAAGAAAGGAAGAATAATATTGGAACATAGGGATCTGCCCAGGAATAGCAGGTCTGTGTACAGCATGGCAATAGGAGTACTAGGCAGTATGTAGGTTCTAAATACCCCATCAGGTTGGAGAAAGAGAGCACTACAAAGTCATATAAGAGTGGAAGAAGAAAAGTGAAGGGCTGTACCGAAAGGTACTTGAGAAATGACCAGATGGAGAGGTAAGAGATCTGAATTCTAGCATGGTTTTGCTACTAACTAGCTGGCTAACCTTGAACAAATTATTTTACACCCCCCTTTTCTCTCCATCCCCACCACCCTCTCTCTCTCCTCTCTGTCTCTCTCTCCCTCCCTCCTTCCTTCCCTCCCTTCCTCTCCATCCCCCACCCCTTCTCTGTCTTTCTTTTCAGCTGTAACATGTTTGAGTTGGAAAAGATAACATCCAAGACCCTATCCACTTCCAAGATTGGATGGTTCCATGAAAGACTAACTTAACCTATCTCATAATTTCACTTAAAGCTGATCCTCCCTGTCATCTTCTACAGATCTGGTTAGACTTCACAGTCAATTGCAAGGAAGCCTTGAATAACATTGCTTTGGTGACATAGCTGGAATCACTGGTGGTATAATTTAAGGAACATCAAAAACCACCTCTCTAGGACTAAAAATATCTCCCCTTCCCACTTGCCTTTGTACAGTGCCTAAAATTTCTGCCATTAAATTCATTAAACTGTGATGTCTTCTTGTTTTGTGACTAATAGTTCTCTTGGAGAATTACAGAATCTCAGCTTTCGAGGGGACTCAGAAGTCATCTGATCCAACTCATACCTGAATAAAATCCCCTTAATAGTACGACCAACAAGTGATCTTTTTGAAGACCTTGAATGAGAGGGAACCCACTACCTCCTGAGGTAGCCCTTTCTCCTTTGAGCTAGTTCTAAAGTAATTTTCTATATAAGGCTACTGTTGAGGTTGAAATAGCAGTAACTGGGAGAGGGTTCACAAACAGAAATTCATTCATTAGACTGGCACTTATTAGTTTCGTATACTCATATCAAATCCCCATGGGAACTGGACACAGGGAGGGTTTCTTTTGATGGGGCTTAGGCTTGGGAATGTTTAAAGAGGAGAGGTCCAGGTAAGCTTCCTCAGGGGGTAGCCAAAAAGCAACCTCTAAGTGGCCTGTGATGGAGAGAGGGCAACAATGAAAGAGGAGAAAGTATGTCTAGTGGGAATAGTGAAGGAACGCAAAGACAAAAACTTCACAATTTTGTCCAGCTATAGTCCTGTAGATGCACATTGTCTGTGCCACAGATTTACTGTATAGACTCGTATGAGTTATTTGATTTTTCTGTGCCAATGTTTTGCCATCTTAAAAACAGTAATCCCAATAATGGAACAATCCTTTGTTGACAGTTTTGTGAAGCTAAGTAAACATTAATGCCCATCAATCTCTCTTGTAAGTTAAAGTACTCAGTACCAATAAAAGTACAAAGAAACAACAGACTTTGATGTTAGGCCAGACCTCTGGGTGACATGGGGACATGAGTCATCAGACATTTGCAAAAATAGGCAAGGCAGACCATACTGCAGGAGTACATCGTTATAATGCAGAACATTTGTGAATGTGGAATATAGTGGTGGAGAGAGGTCAGGACAACATGACAACCAACTGAGGGCTGAAATGCTCAGGATTATTAGAGGACAGGCACAGGCATGCTTCCATGAAAGACAATGTGATGTAAGAGAAAGAGTGCTGGATTTGTAGTTAGATCTGGGTTTGAATCTTGACTAATGCAAACTGTTTTACCTTTGGCATGTCATTTGTCAGAGTTTCAGTTTTGTCATTTATAAAATGCAACCAATCAATTCACAAGCATTTGTGAAGCATTTATAAGATGCCAGATGCTCTGCTAACAGATGACAATTCAAAGAAAGAGCTGAAAATGGTATCTGCCATCAAGGAGCATACATTCTGATGGGGGAGATGACATAGATGAGTGCAAGAATAAATACTGACATTGTTTACCTTACAGGGTTTTGGGGAAGAAAGTGTTTTGTGGATTCTAAGATGCTATATAAATATGAGCTGATAATTAATAATAATAATAGTAAAGGACATCCACAATTCCCTACATTGATGATGCCACATCATGGCATAAACATGACTGGCTTTCTTGTAGACATTCCCAGCAGAATGCATGCTCTGGCAGATTCTACCATGTTGGAAAAATGGTTTCTGAGAACAAGTCAGTACAGAGAGGATAATCAACAGTATTAACAACAACAACTAGCATTTTAATAACACTTAGTTGCAACACTTAGTACTTACTGTATATCATCTCATTTGATTCTCACCATAGCCCTGTAAGATAGATTTCACAGATAAGTAAACTGAGGCTGAGAGAAGTTAAATGACTTACCAGAGTCATACAGCTAGTAAGAGTTTGAGACAGGATTTGAATCTGGGACTTCTTGACTCCAGGTCTAATACTCTAACAACTCTACTATTTTGTTGCCTCAGAAATCTGACTACTTGGTAGTGAATTCTTTAGCCATAGCAACCAATGAAACAAAGAAAAAAATACAACATGGCCTTCGAGGGCTGCTTCTGTTTCTTCAGTGATTGTCAGCTGAGCGTTAGAAAAGGGATCAGAGGATACTAAGAATCACACAGTTTTTTGACAATCCATAAATATTAACTCAGGCCTGCATAACATATGGCCTTTGGGCTGCTTGTGTCTGGCCAAAGGATTTCCTCAGCTCATGAAAAATGTAGGGTTGCTACTGCGCACGCTTTCCTGATTGTCACATGACCCACGGCAACCAACCATCATCAGTCTGTCTCTAGTCTAACCTATCTGCAGCCTAAAGAAATTTAACCTGTTTTAATTTTGGCCCCTACCTACTGCCAAGTTGTGCAGGTCTGTATTAACCTATCTCTTGGTGCTCTAAATGTGAGATCCTTGGCCAAGAGATGACCTATGGGGAGAGGGTGGGGAATGGAATTTTTCCCATGGCACAGGTACAAGCTGCTGCTATGACTGACATCCAGCTCAGAAGGCGGAAGGTAAGGGATTTGCACAGTAACAGGAGGAATCAGAGTGGCAGATTGTTGGAGGATGAGGGTAGGTGTGGTTGTGTTGGAGAAAAGTCCCATGATGGGTTTTCATGGGGAGAATTGAATGTAGCCTTTTATTTAGTTGACTGTCTACCCCTTCGAGTCAGTCCATGCTCTCCCTGGGCTAAGGTCCAGCTCCCACTTGATACTTAACAAAGTAGGTACAAGAGTAGAACTGAATTTTATCTGTCATAAAATTCTCACTATGAATGAAGCTAGAACATGATAGGAAGTCACACCTAAATGGTGGGGTAGCTCAGGTTTTTCTTGGAAAGGCAAAGAAAAGAGTTCAGAGGATGATAGACCTAGAGAATAAAGTAATTAACCTGGGGACCAGAATGGCCTACGGATAGATTTCAGGATGTCTATGAACTTGGATGTGAAAAAAATTTTTAGAAGTTATTTCTTGGGGCAGCTAGGTGGCACAGTGGATAAAGCACCGACCCTGAAGTCAGGAGGACCTGAGTTCAAATCCAGCCTCAGATCAAACACTTGACACTTACTAGCTGTGTGACCCTGGGCAAGTCACTTAACCCCAATTGCCCTAAAAAAAAAAGATTTCTAATTTCACTAACCTTTGGTTTTCTTTCTAATTCTATAGATTTTATTTTATGCATTTAAAAACATTATTCTTAGAAGGGTGTCCACAGTTTTCACTAGACTGCTAAAGAGGTCTAACATGCCCACGCACATACACACAGATTAAGCACCCCCAATCTTAAACCAGAAGGGACCTTAGAGGCCAAAAGAGTCTTTGATTACATTTTACACATGAGGAAAATGAAGCTCAAGAAGTTAAATGATTTGTCCCAGGTCATACACATAAGTGAGAATCACATGCAGGATTTGAACCCATGACCCCTGACTCTAGAGTAGGTACTCTTTCCATGGTACCTTATTGCCTTCATTTTGTTGGCTTTAGTATGTGCACAAAGGCAACAAGAAACATTTTGTGTTATATTTCATCATTTCATGCCAATGATAAGCATTTGCTAAAAGACCCCCATGAAAATAATTCTAGCTAATATGACTAATGTGGAAATACGTTCAATATGATTGTATATGTATAGCCTATATCAGATTGCATGCTGTCTGGGGAAGGGGAAGGGAAGGAAGAGAGAAAAAATATTTTGGAACTCAAAGTCTTATAGTGAATGTTGAAAACTGTCTTTACTTGTAATTGGAAAAAATAAAATACTATTAAGGGGAAAAAAGAAAATAATTGTAGCTTATGTGCCAATACTGGTTCCAGAAGATGAGGAGAAACAAATTCTGCAAAAATCTTTCAAATCAAATTACATATACTTTGACAATTGATGACTTCAGTACAAAGGTGATGATAGGGGAGTACAGTTACAAATATATTGGAAAAATATGGTTCAGGGATAAGGAGTCAGCCACGCCAAAGGCTTGTAGATTACACAAAATAGGGAGCCCCTGGAGCTTACTGAGTAGGCAAATGGCAGAGTCAGACCAATGCTTTAGGAAAAATCACTTTGGCTGTTGTGTGAAGGACACATGGAGAGGGAAGACTGGGAGGGTATTACAGTAGTCTAGGAGAGAAGTGATGAGGGCTTGAACTTCAATGGTGACTGTGTAAGTACAGAAAAGGGGACAAATGTGAGAGATGGAAGTGTCATTGACAGAATTTGGTAATGGATTGGATATGTGAGGGGAAGAAAATTGGGAAATCATCATTGACTCCTCTAAGTCAATGAGATTATAAGAATCTTGGTGACTGGAAGGATGATGATGCCTTTAACAATAATAGGGAAAATTGAGAGAAGTGTGGGTTTAAGATTAAAAATCATATAATGATATCTGCAAGGCAGATCACAATCCATCCACACCTACTCATAAAGTGTGACTTATTCTTTCCTAAAATGAAAATGGAAAGATGAGACTCTTACTCATTCATCTCTTCCCCTCTATCCATTGAGGTGCCTGCTGCCAACAAGAGATGATTTGGTGGGAAATGGAATTTTTCCAATGGCACAGGCACAATCTGCTGCTATGAGTTCCTGGGAGCCCTGAGTGACTGACATTCTGCTCAGAAGGGGGAAGGTAAGGGACTTACACAACAACAGGAGGAATCAGAGTAGCAGATTGTTGGAGGATGAGGGTAGGTGTGGTTGTGTTGGAGAAAAGTCCCATGATGGGTTTTCATGGGAAGAATTGAATGTGGCCTTTTATTTAGTTGACTGTCTACCCCTTCGAGTCAGTCCATGGCCTCCTTGGACTAAGGTCCAGCTCCCACTTGATAGACCAACCATAGTACCCTAGAGAAAGATTAATCACATAGTTCTTCCAGTTGGCATTCAAAGACCTTCATAACCTGGTCCCTTTTATCTTTCTTACAATTCAATCCCATCCATCAAATGACACTGACTTCCTTGCTGTTCCTTAAACAAGACACTCCATTTCCCACCTATGGTTATTTCCCCTGGCTGGTCCCCTTATCTTGAATTCTCTCCCTCCTCATCTCTGCCTCTTGGCTTCCCTGGTTTCCTTCAAGTCTTGACTAAAATCCCACCTTCTGCAAGAAGCCTTTTTTCATCCCCCTTAAAATTAGTGCTTTCTCTGATTTATTCTATCTAGATTTTGTTTGTACATAGTTGTTTTCATGTTATTTACTTTACTAGACTGTTGTCCAGGGCTTGTTGAAAGAAGTAACTGTTTTTGCCCTTTTCTATATCCCCTGTATTTAACGGTGCCTACAACATAGTAGGTATTTAATAAATGTTTCTTCACTTCAAAAGATCTGGCCTTTCTTTCCATGCGTCCGTGCCCCACTCCACCCCCCTTTTATAACGAGTTACTTGAAAAGTGCAGGTCTGGGAAGGGATGTTGCTATTTGGCAACTACAAAAAGTCTTTCCCTTTCAGGGGTATCTAAGCTCTCAGAGGATCTTTTTGGAGTTAATCACTGGAAAGTTGGACCTTGTGTTCTATGTATCTTGTAGCTGTTAATGGGCTCAGACAGTCCTGTTTGTCTTCTATATTTTTATGGGGTTAAATAAAGGCTATCCTCTATCCATAATCATGTGACCTTTGGTCCTTATAGGACAACTGACAACCCTCTTACCCATATTCAGAAAACAAAATTAATTTGGAGACTTCCTTGAAGTAAACTCTGTGCAGAGCCATACTAAGCCAAGAGAAAGCACCCTTTGGGAGCTACCCAGTATTGGATCAGATGTTTGTAAGCCCAGAGACTTTGGGAAAAGGGCAGGGTTGAATTGCTGCTTATTATTAGACATGATTTGGTGAAATGTATATCAACAGAGACCTTTGATGACCTATTCATTAATAAGTGTGGCCTAATATTGAGGAATGGGTACTGTCACGAAGGAGATCAAAGACCATGTTAAAGAGAGGTTCCTTGTAGAGGCTGAGGTCCCCTTGATTTTCCTGCACAGTAATGACATTTTTGCTGATTGAATCAAGCCCCAGATCATAGCTGAGACTCCTAATCTTCTCTCAAAAGAATTTGTCCTAATTCTCTTCACAGGCAGAATCAACTAGATGAAAAACATTTACTGTCCAGGCTACATTATACATTAGAATGTATAACCTGTAGAGTTTACCCATTTGAATGTATGTATATATATATGTGTATATATATATGTATATATACATATATATATGTATTTGTATCTTAGAAAAACACTGCAAATAAACAATAAGCCAAGTCCAGATTTGAATAGAAGAAGAGTGAGTTGGAGAGCCTTTGGGAAATTACACAACTTTTTTAATGACTCCAATTTTCTCCCTGAAATGAAGGCCCATCTTTTTATGTCAATATTATTCCATTGGTGTTATATAGCTGAACCATGCCATGCTGCAGTCATTTGAAAGATTCAAGTTGGAGATCACCCAAAGGGCAATTAGGAGATTCACTGTGGGCACAAACAGGCTGTAACATGGTAAGAGTGAAGAATTATGCAGAAGTGCAAGGAATATCATCAGAAAAACACATAACTGGGGGAAAAAGGAGGGTTTGTCACAAAACAAGAGGGAGGAATGGACAGCTCACACGCTCACATTAATATTTACATAATGTCAAGAGATGGTGAGGAAGCCCCTCCCCTCCCCAGCATACTGTAAAGAACTTCAGCCAATAATTTAAGTGAGGAAATGGGAAAAAGTTGTGAAGGATGGGAAGACATAGGTGCATTGTGATTTGCATCATTGGCAGGGGTACCCACATTGATGAGAATACAAAACCACTGGAGTATGCATTCATTCAAGAGTCCTCACATTAATATAGCACTTTCAGGTGTGCCAAGAGTTTTATATGCCTTGTCTCAGATCCAGATTTAAGATGAGCTGAGTGAGACACAGCTTGGTATAGGCAGGAGATCAGAGATCAGGAAAGTCAAGAGTTAAGAGTTAGACAGCTAGAATGAAGTGAGCAGAATGAGAACAATGTGTACAATAACATTTTAAAGAAGAATAACTTGGAAATCTGATCAAAGCAAAGACCAAGCATGATTCTAGAGGATTGATGATAATGAATGATACTCACCTTCTGACAGAAAACTGATGAGCCAAGCGCACAAAATGATACATTTTTTTTTAGATACGGTCAATGTGGGGATTTGTCGTACTTGACCATGTACACTATTACAAGGGTTTTGTCTTTTTTTCATTAAAAGTGGTTGGAGAGAGGAGGGAGGGAAAGAAAATAGATTTTTGTTAGTTAAAAAAATGAAATAAAAATACATTATGTTTTTGCCAGACACTTGAAATAGTGGAGTGGACACAAGACAGAGTGTTCCCTCACAAGTGTGAAGGCCTTCTAGTAGAAGGTAGAGCTATTCCTTTTGGAGTACTCTACATAGGGGCATTCAGGTATGGTTTGGTTGGACTAAATGACCTTGAAGAAGGTCCCTTCCAGCTCTGAGATTCTGTGTGAGATCAGGAATCTAGGTAGGTAAGACATTGGTTCAGAAACTGTCAGGGCAAACAAATGGCTAAAATATAGGCAGACAGACTAGTCAAGTCAAGCCACCAACAGTCAAAGAACTGGGATAGGAATATGATCTAGAGGCAAGTCGAACCTCAGTCTTGGATCTTGTAGAAGTAAGTGCAGGACAGGAGTCATAACAGTTTCCCCTAGTCTCTGCTACCCAACAAAACCTGGGAACATGCCTAGTACTTGAACCAGGGTGGGCAAAACATTTTTGGGAGTAAATAACATTTGAATTGAGTTGAATGCAAAGATATTGTGTTCCTCCTCTTTGAAGGTCTTAAGGTAGAGGCTAAAATTATTAAGTATGTTCTAGTGGGGATTCCTATTGTGTATGGGTTGGACTAGATGACCACTGAGGTCTCTTCCCATTCTCAAATTCTGTAAGCTTCTAATATGTGATACTTGGCTTAGAGACTTTGATATGTATGAAACTCTTGGAGCTGGTCATTGTATCCTTATGAGTAGAGACACATGGAACAGTTGCTACTGCTTTAGGACTGTCTTGAGATTGCCAGTATCCTTTTTATGCCCATCTACTTTTCAGTAAAGCAAACCAACCATGAGCTTTTCCATTCACTAGACCCTAAGAATGCTTTGAAGTCAGCAATTTCTATTACACCAGATTTCTTATGGTTGGTTGGTGCTAGGCTGTGGGCAAATCTAAGCATGCAAATACAGGTAGGTCAGTACCTGAGGAGAGGGCAAGAAGTGAGTCATTGAAGGTGAACTCTTGTACATCTTGTACTTGCTTAGGCTTTGAAGTTAATGAGTCTCAAAGTGAGGTTTGAAAATTAATAATTTTAAAAAATAAATAAAATAAATAATCAATAAAAAAAGAAAGTTAATAATTTTCTGTGAATTGGTCTGTAGGTTATATCTGAATGTGGTCAATACCTAAAGAAAGAAGATAAGGGAGTTAATCACTTTGAGTAACTAATGCTGAAAAAGCATAAACTAGTATTGATGAGCCCTTGCCAGTCCCCAATCTACCTGCCAAAAGAGAACACATTAGATTTTCTCTCCTTTACCACTGCTAAATACCAGCAATGACATTTCCAACTTCCATACATCTTCACTTCCCATCTATTCTGTATGTATCTTGTATGTACGATTTATGTACATGTTGTCTCCCTCATTAGATTGTAATCTCCATGAGGGCAGGGGTTATTTTTGCCTTTTTTTTGTATCCCCAGCCTTAGCACAGGACCTGGCACATAACAAAAAATAAATATTTTGTGACTGATTTAGTCTCATTGCAGGATAAATGAATGTGATTTGGTAACCAAGAGTGGAGTGGGTTGAAGGGTATTGTAAGAATGTCCAGCAAGGCTATATTTATCTCCATTCCTGCCATCTCTTTCCCATATGTGAATTCACTTTTCCTTATAGGTCATCTCTCTCTGTACATCCCAATGGCATCTTAAAGCCAATATGTCTTGAGCTGAGCTATTGTCTTTTCCCAAAACCTCCTCCTTCCAACTTTATTCTTTGTTTCCAACTTTATCATTTACTCTGTCTTCCATGTTTCCGACTTTATAGCTATATTTCATTCCTTTCTCTATCTTTTTAAAAAATAAGCTTTTAATTGATACTTCCTGTATGTTACACCACCATTGTATCTCATGTATCCCTCCTTTTCTCCCTCTCCATCAAGAGACATGCCATATGACAAGTAGTACTTTTTAAAGAAGAAAATTAAAAAAAAATCCAAAAACACTTGCAGTGTGTAACACCTGTGGACCTCCCATGTCCACGAAGGGGTAAGTTGCTCCTCCCTCTCTTTTAAGTTTCATATTCAGTCAGTTATGGGGTCTTATTGATTCAGTCTACACTGTCAGACTCCATGGATGCTTTAGGGCTGAGTAGGAACAGAAGAGCAGCTGTACGCGCATGTATGTGGAGGAAGGCCTAGTTCTTCCTTGGGCATATTCAAAGATGTCATGAAACAAATTCAGTTGGCCCTTTGATGTTGAGAGCCTGGATATAATCAAGGTATGATAACGTAGGGGTGATTGAGCATGTGCACTGAGGGGACCTTCAATTGCTAATAACTTCTTTCAGATTACTGTCAAATATTTTATGTATTTTGTACGTACTTAGATATTTATATTCTCTCTTCCCCATTAGAATGTACATCTCTTGAGAGCAGAAACTGGTGTCTTTTGTTTGTTTTACCTTTCTTTTTCTCCCCAGCACTTAGAACTGTGTCTAGAACCCAGTAAGTGCTTAATAAATGCTTGTTGACCTACTAATGGATTAATTTGTTCAAGAAAACTTGGAAAGAGAGCAAGAGAGTTTAAGGAGAGAGTATTGTATAGGACCTTAATCAAGGGAGCTTAGAAAGAGTAAGAAAGTGAGAGTGAATTTAGGTTGGAAGAGTTCAATAAGTGTGTACAGGATTAAGTGACTGGAGGACATGATTCAGTGGGTAAAAGGGCAAATGGGGAGTGGTCCTGAGAGAGATTACACATGGCAGTAATGTGATGGCCTAGTCCCAGTGACCCTCACTGCCATACTGCAGGAATGAGCTATGGTGAAAATCCTGCCAGACTGACTCGTACAGTGAGACAGTGTAGTGCATAGAGCCCTGGGACCTGAGTCAGGAACACCTGAATGCAAATTATGCCTCAGACATTTACTATCTATGTGACTCTCAGCAAGTCACTTAACCTGTCTTTGCCTCAGTTTACTAAACTGAAAAATGAGGATAATAATAGTACCTACCTCCCAGGGTTGGTGTGAGGATCAAATGAGTTACTTTTTGTAGAAGCACTTAGCACAGTAGTTGACACATAGTGGGTGCTATATGAGTGCTTATTATTTTATTATTATTATTATTGTTATTTCTGAGTACTCTGTTGTTTTGTTTTGGGACAGCTATTACTTCAGAGGAAGGGAGCAGGGCCAGGGTGTTCTAGAGCACAGGGTGCATGTAATAGTAAATAAAACAAAATTTACAGTATCTGTTGACTCTGTCCATTACTCCCTAATAATGTTTATTAACTAACCCCATTGTTACCATTGTAGTATGGGCCCTCATTATCACCAGCTTAGTCTATTGCAATAGTCTCCTTATAGGTTTTCTTCTACTTTCTTCTTCCTCTGTATGATATCATGTATAACACTGCAAAATAATCTTTCTTAGGCACAGATCTGGTCTTGTCATTCTTTTGCTTAAAAATCTTGTGTCTCTCTACTGTCTCCTTATTAAAGTTCAAACCCTTCTCCCTGCCATCTAAGGATCTCCACAATCTGGCCCCACCTTATCTTTCCAGTCTTATTTTCTATGACTCCCTTCCTATGCCCCAGCCAAATTAAACTACTTTCTGTCCCTCATAATGAACTATGCTTTCTGGCCCCTAGTTTTGTTCACACAAAACACTCTGAATCTCTCTCTCCCTCTCTTCTTTCTCTCTTTCCTTTCTCTCTTTACCTTCTCTCTCTCTCTTTCTCTCTCTCTCCTTTCTCTCTGTCTCCTCTCTCTCCTTTCTCTCTGTCTCCTTTCTCTCTCTCCTTTCTCTGTGTCTGCTTTCTCTGTGTCTCCTTTCTCTGTGTCTCCTTTCTCTCTCTCTCTCTTTCCTTTCTCCCTCTCTCCTTTCTTACTTTCCTTTTTCTCTCTCTGTCTCCTTTCTCTCTCTCTCCTTTCTTACTTTCTCTCTCTCTCTCTCCCTCCCTCTCTCTCTCTCCCTCTCTCTCCTTTCTCTCTGTCTCCTTTCTCTCTCTCTCTCTCCTTTCTCCTCCTTTCTTACTTTACTCTCTCTCTCGCTTTCTCTTTCTCTCTCTCTCCCTTTTCTCTGTGTCCTTTCTCTTTCCTTTCACACTCTCTGTCCTTTCTCTTTGTCTCTCTTTCCTCTCTCTCTTTCCCCCTCTCCCTTCTCTCTCTCTGTCTTCCTCTCCTCTCTCTCCCATTTCTCTGTCTCTTCTGTCTCCTACCTCTCTGTATCTGTGTCTCTGCGTCTATCTCTGTCTCTCTCCCCAGTTTTACCTGGTGAACTCCTAACTAGCCTTTAAAGCCTATCTTAAATGCTACCACTTCCAGTAAACCTTCCCTCATTGCTCTCCCCAAGGCTGATAACAACCTTCTTCTATGGACTTCACAGAAGCATTTGTTTTTATAGCTCTAATGCACTTGGGTAGTTTTATGTGTTATAATAACCTGCATTTGTGTTTTATTCCCCTTCTAGACAGTATGCTCGATAAAGGTAGAGATTGGATTCTTCATATTTAATCTCCTCTCACAGTACAGTGTAGCCTTTCAAATTTCCTGACTTGAGTTTAACCTTGTTTTCTCATGGGAACTCCATTTATGGTTTTTCAGGGTAGGCTTCAGTGTGGTGTAGGGGAAGAATGTTGGGTCTGGAGTCAGGGGCCTGTGCTCAAATTCCAGCCCTATTGCTTAATGCCTGTGTGACCTTGAGGAAGTAACTTTGCCTTGTTGGGCCTAATTTCTCATTTGTAAGGAAGGGTGCTAGACTAAATTTTCAGTCTAGCACCTCCAATTTCCCTTTTATTTCTAAATAAATGATTTACAAATCATTTTTAAAGTATCTCAAAAGTGTTAATACAACGATCCTAGGTCTCTTCATAGCAGATGAACAAGTGTTTATACTGAGTTCGTGATTATATGAACTTACTGAGGATTCCAAGCAATCTTCTCTCTGTAAAGTAATTATTTCATTCTCCTCATTTGGTACTCAGCTGTAGCTTGATGGTGCTGGACTTAATATTTCCTTCCGTCCAAAGGATTTGGAGATACAGCAGTTTCCAATAAAGATTAGCAGTGGATGTGATTAACTTCCAACACAAACAACAGAATTGGAACCAAACAGCAAATTTTACTGTAAAGGAAATCTGAAAGCAATTCTTGGGCTATCAGGAAGAATTGTTACTTTGAGAAAAATGATGATGTCGATGATGTGCTCATTAGCCACTTTCAGGAAACACTTGCTTGAGAACCAAGGGGCTAATATGTCTGACAGATATGGAAGTATAACAGCATTGGCTGGAAGCTTGAGTGAATTAAAAAACAAAACAAAACCTAGGGCATTCCAGTAGGTGAGCTTGGTTATTAGAGAACAGAGGTCAATTCTTATTTTCAGTTCAAGAGGAAATCCCATTGGAGTGGACAGCATGGTGGAAGAACAAAAGGAATTTAAAAGGACTTACCACATTTCCCTACCAACTGGTAGCAGCAGCAAATATTCTCTAAATGGGCACTTTAGTAAGCCCAGTACTGATTCAGGGTGATCTGGTGCATCTGATAACTAGAATGAAATGAGACTTTTATAGACCATTTAATAGTTAAAAAGGGAATTTTAATTAGCCACAGCAAGTAAAACATACTCAGTAAGGATGCAACATTGATTGGGTTGAGTGTAGCTTCCCTTCCTCTGTGTTAGCCATGTTGGTCTATCGGTAAGAAGTCTAAGGGAGGAGAAGCTCACTTTTCATGTATTTAGGCCTTTGTATTTAGCCTGGCACTGGATCAGTTAAATCTCAAGGATGATTTTCAATGCTTACTAAGGAAAACATCTAACCATGCAGGGTCAAAACTCAGGATAGTTTTCCTTTCATGGATACCTTTTGTGGAATATTGGTTTCCACTCCATAAAATGGAGTGTGGTACAGACTTTTCCATATAATTGACCACCAGTATCTAGAGCTGCAGCCCACAGTCATGAGTTGTCCTGGGAATGTGGATTTCTATATTTATGTGCCTTAGTGATAGGTCTGTAGCTACTCTTCCCCGTGGACATTGTGTGCATTGATGGGAAAATGTGATGCAGGTTTATGTGTCTATTGTTTATGTTTTTGATTAGTTCCACTTTTGCTTTCTACTGAGAAAAATGTTATGTTATGATTATTCTTGCTTTTGTCTTCTTTTTTAGTAAATGTTTACTGTATGAGTCAAAGGTGCCACTGTGACTGATTTTTTTGAAAATATGCTGTTGGGGGTTCATGAATTACAGTGGCAAATATTAGGATTCTATCCCTGTCCCCTCAAAACAAAAATACACACATGTATTCACACTCACACACTGAGGTTACTCTCTATCACCCTGAGAATAAATTGTAGCAGTGTGTGGTAGTAAGCAGGGATGTTCCCCTCCCTCTAGTCTGCCATGTTATGGTCAGTAACCCAGAAGAGAGACAGAGAGAGACAGAGACAGAGAAGGATATGTGTGTGTGTGTGTGTGTGTGTGTGTATACAGGTGCCATTAGTGGTACCACACTTAGCCTACAGATTTTGAATGCTAAAAGTATACATAGGAAACAAATTGATCCTTTAGTAAGAACTCTATTTTTAATAACTGCTAGGAAAACATTTTTTTTTATTTGAGACCTCATCAAGTTGCTTTCCTCAGACTTTGCATTTAGATTAGTATGGGAGAAAGAAGGAAACCTCTCTTAAATAATAAGACAAACTAAGCAAGCATAGGGTTTTTGTTTTCTTTGCTGGGAATGGAGGAGAGAAAGATATGACTGGCTCAGTAAAAGAAAAAGCCATCTCTTAAAAGTCAAGTTACACACATACATATGTTCAGCACCATGATTGAATTATGAAAGAGAATAAAATATTTTAATAAATGTACCCATCTGAGAGAAGAGTGAGGTCATACTTCTACTTCCTCTTAATGACTGTCTTAAAAAGGGAGAGGGGTTATTGATAACTATTCCTTAATTGATTGTCTTGTAGGAAAAGAAGGCTATTGTCAACTCTTTTATAGATGATTATCTTAAACAACTGAAAATTTAATATCAAAAAGAAGAAACATACATATGTGCTATTCACTGCTGCTTTGAAGAAAGAAGTAGCAGTTCTAGCATGAGAGATGGCTATTTTGAGAGATCTTTTAGTCTGATCATTTTTTGTACTTGACTGAGAACTTTAACCTCTCTCCAAGGTGAAAGACTGAGGACCACTTAAAGAAAGTCACCCAAGACCCATTTCAGGGTTTTCATGTATCAGAACATTTAAAATTTTTTAAATATTCTTAATTTACTATAAAAACCATTCTTATCTCATCAGGCCATGATAAAATAGGCAGAGGGCTGTATTTGACCCTGAGGCTATAGTTTACTGTTATCTGAACTAGAGGATCTTGAAAGTCCCTTTCAGCCCTAATGTTTATGGTTCCATAAACTTTATTAGTGACATGCTCTCACAGGTGACCAAAGGTTCAGGCAGTGGAATCCCTAGGACTCTGGGAAGGGCATAGTTTTTTCAATAAGGTTTTTTAAGGTGTGGTACCACATTGAACCAGATGTGGTAAAGAGAAGCAGGTGATAGGAAAATATTTAGCTCAGAGAAGGTCCTTTGCTGGTGTGGATTCTCAGGCATAGTCCTGAGACAGTAACCCATACGTAGGCTACTTGACTCAAAATACCCAGAAGAGTAACAAAAAGAATCATAACCTTATGGAGACCCAGCCATAAAGAGAAAAGTGGCAACTAGCAAGATCACCCTATTAGGTCCTCAGTTAGGGTTTCTTTTTATTTGCGTTATATCTGCAAAAGAAATGAAATTTGATCTGAAAATTGTCAATCCTGGGTTTAAGAGCTCATTCTGACATTTTCGAATTTCCAATACTTCTCTACTGCTTAGCTACTTTTGATTTCCTGATCATTGATCATTAGTACTAGTCTAATAGTAGACTGTCTACATACTGTTTGAGCACCAGCCTCGTTAAAATTGGAAAGGTTAACCACCAGAAAGTCATCTGTTTTATGGGCCAGATTATAGCTCAAATCAGTAACTATTGAGTTAGCTATAAGTCATCTGATCATGTGTGTTGTAACTGTGAGTCCATACTGCTGTGTAAGAAATTTGGAAACAAAACATTTCTATTAAAAGCAGATACATATATATATATATATATATGGGTGTGCTTGTGAATATATGTATATACATGTATCTGCATATACATACATACATACGCACACAATAGCTCGCATTTATATATCCCTTCAGGGTTTGGAAAGCACTTTATATGTTACATCATTTGATCCTCATAAAAACTCCATGAGGTAGGTGCCATTATTATCCTTTTATGGAAGGATAGAGAGAGGGAGGGAGGGAAAGAGAAAGAGAGAGGGAGGAAAGAGAGGGAGAGAGAGAATGAGAGAAACAGAGAGAAAGTGAGAGAGGAGAGAGAGGAAGAGAGAGAGAGAGAAAGAGGAAAACAGCAATAGAGAAAGAGCGAGAAAGAGAGAAAAGGAAAGAGAGGGAGAGAGAGAAAGAGAGAGAGAGAGAGAGAGAGAGAGAGAGAGAGGAGAGGAGAATATGCTCCTGTCTCCATGAAAGCAGTTCCTTTACCAAATCCCACAGAATCTCCCATTTTTATGGCGCTTTACCAAAATTCTTCCCCTATGACAGCCTTGTAGGGTGTGCTGGTTACATATTACGAATTGTATTGTATAGAAGTTAAAACAGTTTTGACATGCCCAAGGGAAGAGCAAATAGGGATTCAAATTCATGTCTTCTGACTCCAAGTCCAACATGCTTTCTCCTTAACCAGGCCACCCATATATTAGTCCTGTAAAATTGTCATCCTGGTTTATAATAAACACTTAGTAAAAAAATAACTACTTTGAGACTTTTTGTAGTTTAGAATGGGTGATTAAAACAAGCTGCATTTCCAATAAGACTTTATCCTTGTTTTACATAACTTTCCACATCCACAAATTTAGAAAATTGAGGTCTCCAGTAAGTCAGATTTCCAAATCCCCTACAAAATTACTTTTGCTTAACTTTTAGTGAAAGAAAGGGCTATTATACACACAGACACACACACACAAGTGCATGTGTGTGTGTGCATATATATAAATATATAAAACAAATATTAACATACATTAAACTAATGATGATAAAATATTGACTCCCACTACATATACTAATCACAAAGAATAAAGAATAGTCCACTAGCCTGCTGCCCTGGATTCCATGAAATAGTACTAGAACAACAGGAAGGCCTCGCAGTAAGTTGGGCAGGTACATTTTCTAGGCAAGATCTATGGAAAGAACCAGACAGCAGCCATACTGGTTAGGAAGGCATGGGGGAGTTGTGAAATGCAGGGATGGAGGAAGTACTAATACTGATGAATCACAGACCCATTATTGTGGATCAGGCCTAAGCTAAAACATAAAACCAGCACAACTCCTATCATACCTATTGAAGTATTATATAAAATAAATTAAAGCTCAAATGGCATTGGAAGAGCAAGAAAACATAATTAGCTTCCCTAATGATTGTAAAATCATAATATCTCACACTTACATAGTGTTTTACAGTTTTCTTAGGGGACATCCATCTTATTATGAAATTAGTTTAAAGAAAAGACCCATAGTAACGTGAGGCATAATTACTATTAGTGGAAACCTGGGATGGTCTCAGCTTCAATGTGATTTATGTCTAGAATTTTGTCATCTTCATGGAAAGAACTCTGGACTTAAAAAAAAACCCCAACATACCAGATGTTTTCTATCTATGTGTATCCTGTCCCTATGACAGTAGGCCTTTCACAGAATCCAAAAATCTCAGAGTTGGAAGGGATCTCAAAATCTTTGTCTATTTTTAATTTGAGGATCATAGAGCTAGAGAAAGAAGGGGGCTTCGAGGTTGTTTAGTCACAGAATAGCAAAAATGGAGAGTTGGAAGGGACTTCAGTGATCATCTAGTTCAAATCATACACGAATGGAATCCCCACTAGAATATACCACAGAAGTGGTCATCTAGCTTCTTCTTGAAGATCTCCAAGGAGAGGGAACCCAGTCCATTCTTGGTCAGCTCCATTTGTTAGAGAAGTGATTTTCCCCCCATGACAAAGAGCCTAATTTTGCAAATTTCAGCTTCTTTGTGAGGTTGTCCTTTTTGTTCTGTCATTTCAACTCTTCCTTGCTGCTCTTCATGCTACTTTCCGAAGTAAAACTGAAGAAGCCTAATCCTATGCTTGAAAGGGGGCTATATATCCCCTGAGTCTTCCTTTCTCTAAGTGAAACATGCCTAGTTCCTTGAAACTAACTTTCTATGACATAGACTCAAGGCCCTTCACAATCTAGTTTTCCCACCTTTGGACAGTCATCAACTTATTAACTTCCTTCTTAAACTGCAATACCTAGAACTGAACAACATTCCAGATGAGGTCTGAGGAGGGCAGAGAACAGTGTGATAGATGTCTCTTCATTCATCTAAATGAAGTCGAAAATTTCATTATCTTTTTTGGGCTGCTATTTCACAATGCTGGCTCAAACTAAGATTGTGGTCTGCTAAAACCCCTAGATCTTTTTCAGAAAAAAATTGCTTTCTATCCATGTCTTCTGTATCTTATACTTGTGAAGTTGATCTTTTGGACCCAAGTGCAAGACTTTACTTTTATTCCTAGTGGATTTTGCATTAGCATTTTGTCCTTAAATGTTCAGTCATTTTTCAGTCTTGTACAACTCTTTATGACCCCATTTGGGATTTTCTTAGCAAAGATACTGGAGTGATTTGCCATTTCCTTCTCTAGCTCATTTTACAGATGAGCAAACTGAGGCAAATAAGATTAAGGAACTTGCCCAGGGTCATCTAGGTAGTAAGTATCTGAGGCCAGATTTGAACTCAGGAAGATGAGTCTTCCTGACTCCAAGCCTGATACTGTCCATTGTACTATCTGCCTGTTGTTTAATACATCTCTCCATATTGTCCACAGGGAGAGTATGAGTCACTTTAACAAAACCTTTAATAAGATTTCAGCAAACTATACGCTAGTATTCCAGTCATCTCCTAGTTTAGTAATCCTGTAAAATATGGTGATGAAGTTAGAATGATGTGACCTGTTCTTAATGAAGCCATGCTGGCTCATTTTAAATCACCACTTCCCTTCTGTGTTGTTCAACAACCATCTCTTTAATGATCCTTTCTAGAATTTTCCTGTGAACCCAAGTTAAGCTCATTTGTCTATTGTTCGCATTGTTTCCTTTTTTTTTTTAAATCTGGACTCATGCCTTTCTCCACTCTTGTGGTACCTCTCCTGATTTGCATGACCTTTCAAGTATTCCTGATGGTAGTAGCTCAACCATCGCATCTGCTGATTCTTTCAGACTAAAGGAATTTGGGCCTAGGATTTGACAGGAATTCCTCAAGGGCAGCCAGGTGCTGTCTTATTTTCTTCTTAAATATCATGGTTATCAACTTCCTGTTCATCATTTTTGTTGGTCATTTCCAATATGAAGGCCATTGCTGTGGAGTAAGCAGAAACAAAGTTAAGAATCGAGCAGCTCTGACTTCTCTGTGTTGTCAGTTGTCATCATCATCATCACAGCTAACATTTATATGGTGCTTTACTATGTGCCAGGTACTGTGCTAAACACTTTATGTCTCATTTGAGCTTCCCAGTGACTCTGGCAGGTAGATACTATTGTTTTCCTCGGTTTGTAGACGGGGAAACTGGGGCAAAAAAGAAATGAAGTGATAGGGTCACATAGCTGGAAAGTGTGTGAGGCTGGATTTGAACTCTGGTCTAACTACTATGGCTAATCATTCAATTCACACCAAATGAAGACTTTATCCCCATTTTCATCTCTTTTCTCTTAATTCAGCTACCATTTTTATTGTCTCTAGCTTCCCTTGTTCCAAATTTAACACTCCTAACTTCATTTTTATAGGACCATGCTTTTCTCTTCTCTTTGTCTTCTGTTACCTGGCCTTGCTTTCCTCTTCCGCGTATTTCTCATTAAAATCTAAGTTGGTCATTGATTCCTTCTCCTTCCCTCTCATAAACTCTAGGATGGAGTAGTCATTTCTCCAGAAAGTTCCTATCATCCTACCCTAGCAACCAGTTCTTCCTATTAGCAAGAATCAGATTCACAACAGAACCTTCCTTTATTGGTTCTTTTACCTTCTGAAGGATGGACTTATCACTGAGACAAGTCAAGTTGTTAGCTACTCTTCTTTGGGTAAAACTTTAGCTCCAGTAGAAATCTGAGTAATTGAAGCCACCCATCATTACTGTATCATGCCCTAAATCATGTCAAATTGGATGATCTTTTTTCTTTGAAAATATACCCACCCAGAGCTGTAATCTAATAGTAGTTTTCATTCCACCAAATATCAATGATATTTATGAAGTTAAGTTCACCCCATTGTATTAAAGCCTCTAGTTCCTAGCATTTGTTGGCTAAACTTTGAGCATTTGCATATAGACCATTAATTTTTGCCATTGATTCCTTTCTTGGATTTTGTCTCCTGAGAATTTCTGATTTTTCCAGCTGCTATTTTACTTTCTTCTATGTGACTAGCTTTAGAGCATTTAACTTTGGTAATATACACAGATAATCTTCTCTCCATCCCCAACCCCTACTCCCTTTTCAGTTTAAAGTCCTTTTGATTAGATTTTTCAAGACACTTGGTGCATGTATTCTTCCTTGCCTTTGTGAGGCACACCCCATCTCTGGCCAGGAACTTGTGAACTCTATTTTGTAAGCCAGAGGTGTCAAACATGTAGCTCCGTAAGGCTCCTGAGCTAGGCCAGAACTACAGTAAAATATAATCGGAGGGGGCAGCTAGGTGGTGCAGTGGATAGAGCACTGGCCCTGGATTCAGGAGGACCTGAGTTCAAATCTGGCTTCAGACACATAACACTTACTAGCTGTGTGACCCTGGGCAAGTCACTTAACCCCATTGCCTAACCAAATATATATATATATATACACACAATGTACACACACACACACACACACATATATATATACACAATATACATGTATATATATAATATACATATATTTACATAATTAGAAAATATTTAACAAAATAAATAAAAAATACAATCAAACATAGATAACATTATATTTTAAAACTAAGCCAATATGCGTCTTGCAGGGATCCATATTATGGATTATGGTTCTTCTTTCTATTTAATTTTAACACCACTGTTGTAAGCTAAGATCCAGAAATCTAAATCCCATTTCCACTCACCACCTTCTTAGCCATATGTTCATATTCCAAATTAAATAATCTCTTCTAAATCCCTCATCTTCCATGGGTAGCACATCCTGTACTCTTATGGTCTTCAGTTTCTTGCCCAAAACTTCATAAAAATTGGCAATATACTTTAGGTTCCTTATGGAAGCATCATTTGTGCCTATATGAATCATCAGAAGTGGGCAATTGCCATCTTTGATAAGTTTGGATAAGTCTGTTTTGTTGAGTCTTTGATACTTGACCCCAGAAAGATAGCAAACTTTTCTGTTATCAGACTGTCTCAGTAATTCTTCTATTTTTTCTCTGCCCCTTAGTGGATGATCTCTTCTATGGTTCTACTATATCATTCTTGGGAGGAAAAGCAGCTTTCCCCCCCCTCCCTAGATTAGCCAGTTGTCTCCTTGTTAAGAAGAACCTCAAATGTGTTTTCAAACTGGAATTTTGCATTTCTCTAATCAGTAGTTATTTAGAGCATTTCCCAATTACATATTAATCTAGTTGCGTGGCACTTGGGAGTTTTGTGGGTGGCATGTGACCTGAAGGCCAGGAGTTTGACCTCTGCTATACCATATTTCTTTTAATATACCCTAATTTTGCATTGGAGCACCTAGATGGCTCAATGGAGTCATGCACTGGGCCTGGAATCAGGAAAACCTGAATTCAAATCTGGCCTTGGACACTGACTAGCAGGGTGATCCTGGGAAAGTCACTTAACCTCTGCTTTTTCTTAATCTACTGGAGAAAGAAATGGCAAACCTCTCTAGTATCCTTGCCAAGAGAACCCCATGGACAGTATTGGTGTGTTGTGGTCCACAGGGTCAGGAAGAGTCAGACATGCCTGAATGACTAAACAACAGTTTTGCATTATCTTTTGTGACTCATAGTCAGCTTGTAGTCCATTATGCTTCCAGGTCTTTGTGAGATGACTATTGACTAAAAATATCTCCATCATTGTGTATTTGTAAAGTTGATTTTTTTGAATCCAATTGTAATTTAAATTTATTACTACTGAATTTCATCTCAGATTTTTCCCAATAGTCAAGTCTATTGAGATTTTTATCCAACAGCAATGTCCCAGATTTTTTATTTGTAGATTTGATAAGCATGCCTTTTTATCTGAGTCATTGTTTTTTTAAAAAATGTTTATTATCACAGGGTTAATCACGGATGCCTGAGGTACTCCACCAGAGAACCATTTTTAAGAGTACAACAAACCATTTATAACTCTACTCTTTGGATCTGGTCATTCACTAGTGGTGACTCCATCTAATTGTACTATCACCTCATCCATATCACTTCATCTTTTCTGCAAAAATAACATGCAAGCCTGTCTCAAATGATTTGTCAAACCTAGGCAAATTTTATCTCTGGGATACCTTTGACTTTTGTGTCCCCATTAAAAAAAAAGAAGAAAATTAGTTAAGACCAGTCTGACCTATTCTTGATTAAGTTCCATTAACTCTTTTCAATCCCTACAACTTTCTAGATGTTAATGAACCATCCCCTTAATGATATGTTAGAGCAATTTTCTCAGGAATCAGTCAAACTCACTGACTTATAGTTTACAGTATCCATTCTCTTCTAACTTTTGAAAATCAGGATATTTGCTTCATCCAATTCTGTTGTACCTATCCTGTTTTCCTTAATAATACAAAGATCGCTGAGAGGGTTAGTGATCATAACCTGCCAGCTCTTTCTTTTATGCTTTAAATTTTTTTGTTATTCTGAACTTGACAAATACTGATATTTCTCTATAAAAAGATGAGCAGAAAAAGGAGTTGTATAAGAAACCATGAATCTCTGTTACATGTAACTTAAATATATATATAAATGCCACATGTTGATTTTAAATCTGTCCAGTTGACCTGTGTCTTCCTCTAAACTTCCTTCTGTTCCCTTCTGGGAATTAAAATAATGCCTCAATAACACTTTTTTTCTTCTCTTTTTGTAGCATCGCTATCACTACCTTCCTTACCCACTGAATCCACCCATTGTAAATTAAAAAAAAAACCTCCCTTGTAACAAATAAGCATAATCAAACAAAACAAATCCACATGTCATCCATATCAGAAAATATGTCCCATTCTTCACCTTGAGTCCATCCACTGACTTTTTGTCAGGAGGTGGATAGCATGCTTCACCACTGGCTCTATGGAGTTTTGATAAGTCACACTGATCAGAGTTCCGAACTCTTTCAAAACCATTTTTCTTTACAATGTTGTAATCATTTTTATAAATTTTCTTCCTGGTTCTGCTCACTTCACTCTAGATTATTTCATACAAGTCTTCCCATGCTTCTCTGAATGCATCATATATATGTATATATACATGTTCTATACATATATGCATGTATGTATTCATATATATACACGTGTGCGTGTGTGTATCTTGGATATCAGACTCTTAATAAAAATACTTGTTGCATAGATGGTGGTGAAAGAGAGAGAGAGAGGTCTATAATTAGTTTCCACATCACTGCTTCTCCTTTCTACTCTGAACCCTGATCACAGGTTCTGACTCTTCCTTTCTTTCCTTTTGCCCCCCACCAACTTCATGCTTCACTTTCTTTTTTTTTTTTTTTGAGGGAAGGAAGGAGCATTTATTAAGTGCCTACAATGTGCCAGACACTCTGCTAAGTGCCTTTACATATATTATCTCATTTGATCCTCACAAAAACCTTGGAAGGTTGGTGCTATTGTTTATCTAATTTTACAGTTAAGGAAATCGAGTCAGACAGAGTTCAGTGACTTGCCTAATGTCACACAGGATGAGGGCTGGATTTGAATGCAAGTCTTCCTACCTCCAGATCTAGAGCTCTAGCTACTTCACCGTGGAGCTAAATGAAGGAACAAAAACCTCTAACGGGAGCTGTTCTAAGTCATCTCCCTCTACTTTGATCACCTCAAACTTTGTTCAAAAGTCTTGCTCTTTTTTCTTTTTTTAAATTAATTTATTTTTAGTTTTCAACATTCACTTCCATATATGCTTCACTTTCTAAAGTGAGGTTTATTTTGCTTGTGGCTATTCGCTTCCTGACTCTGTTCTCCCTCTTAACTCCTCCTGCTCTTTCCCTATCCTCATCTGTTTCTCTTTTATTTGAAATATTTCTACTCCAAACTGGGTATGAGTGTGTGTGTGGTGTGTGTGTGTGTGTGTATTTGTGTTCAACCTCCTTTGGTTCAAATAGGAGTGATGATTTAAGTCATGTGATGGTTTATGTGGTATCTATTTCCTGCTCTTTCTTTCATGTTTGTATTTTCTTCTCCTTGTACTCCTCAATTATGAGAAATAATAAGTTTTAATATCTTTTTTCCTTCTCTAATATAATCCCTCCTCTTTTCTTTCCTCTTTTAAGACTATTAAAAGAGAACAAAATCACCTCCAGGTTCTCTGTTTGTCCTATTAAAATCTTTCTATGACTCTTAAAGACATTAGGGTTCCAAAGGGACAATTATTTCTTCTCTGTATAAAAGATCATAAGTACCTCATCATCATTACAGGGAGAAACCTGAAACAATGCCCAAAGTCAAAGAGCAGTAGAATTGTCAAGGTTAAAATTCAGTCTTTTTGACTTGAGGGGTTGTGACATTTCCATTAAGCTACTTCATAAGATAACCACCTGTGATCTGACAGAGATTGACGATCAGTTATGCTCACTCATAACACTGAGTCAGGTTTTTCCTATATCATAGAACTTTAGAAGTAACAATAGCAGATGTAGCTTTGTGAGAAGGTCAGAAAAGTTAGCAATATCTAAGTGTGGGGAAATGTTTGACAGCTCTGGTTTAAGCCAGCATAAAAAAAGACCTGTGTGAACTTTCCTCATCAACAAAGAGATAGAGATATAGCTATGTGTGTAGAATCATCTAAGATGGACACTGCCAGCATAAAAAGAGACCTGTGTGAACTTTCCTCACCAACAAAGAGATAGAGATATAGCTATGTGTGTAGAATCATCTAAGATGGACACTGCCAGCATAAAAAGAGACCTGTGTGAACTTTCCTCATCAACAAAGAGATAGAGATATAGCTATGTGTGTAGAATCATCTAAGATGGACACTTTGGTGACAGCTCATGCTCACAGGCCAGACATGTGAAAGACCCATAAAAGACATCAAAGTGGATGGATCTGGGACTAGAAAAATCATAATAAAATCTTATAATTTAAGAAGGGATGAGAAAATGAATGCGGGTGCGAGTAGAGATGTTCTAGTTAGAGGGAGATAATTGTGTTTGGTTCTAAGATTATATTTTGATATGAATCTGCTCCATCACACCAGGATGAGGGCACTCTTTGGTTAAATCATTATCACAAGTCTCAAAAACCCAAAGAAGGTGAGAAGGAAGAGTGTAGTATCATAAAAAGAGAACAAGTCTCATGTCAGGGGACCTTGGTTCAGCTCTCAGATCTGTTATTTTCTTTTTAATAAAATATTTTATTTTTCTCCAATTACGTGTAAAAACAATTTTAACATTCATTTTTTAAAATTTTGTCTTCCAAATTTTCTCCCCCACTCTATCCTTGCCCCGTCTCCCAGATGGCAAGCAATTGATATGTTACACATGTGAAATCATGCAAAATATTCATTTTTTTCATGTGAAAGAAAACATGGACAAAAAAAACATGAAAAAATAAAATGAAAAATAGTACACTTTGATGTGCATTGACTCCATCAGTTCTTTCTCTGGCGGTGGATAGCAGTTTTCATCCTGAGTCTTTTGGGATTGTCTTGAATCTTTGTGTTGCTGAGAATAGCTAAGTCATTCACAATTGTTCATCAGACAATATTGCCGTTACTGTGTACAATACTCTCCTGGTTCTCCTCCCTTCACTTTGTGTCAGTTCATGTAAGTCTTTCCAGGTTTTTCTGAAATCATCCTGTTTGTCACTTTTTATAGCACAATAGAATTACAATCATATACCTCCACTTGTTCAGTCATTCCTTAATTGTTGGACATCCCCTCAATTTCTAATTGCCACTACAAAAAGAGCTGCTATATTTTTGTATGAACAAGCCATTTTTCCTTTCTAAAAATCTTTTTAGTATACAGACCTAGTAGTGGTAAGCTCTGCTACTTTCTCTGATTGGACAAATAACCTCACCTCTCGGGCTTCATATATCACTTTTAAAATAAGGGAATTGGATTAGATGTTTTCTTAGGTTCCTTATGGCTTCAAATCTAGGATCCAAGGAAGAAGAGAGTTTTATCTGCATTCTGCCTTATCAGTACTTATTGCTATTTTTCTCATTCTCTCCCAGGAAGCATTCATTCTGCATCATAGAATAATATACTCTCAGATTTCAAAATTCCCTCACCCAACTGGTTGCACTCCTCTGTATTGGTTCCTGTTTATTCATGTCCTTTGGAGAATGGAGCAGGGCTATCAAGAAACCTAATTCTGGATACCATATGTAATGCAATCTAAGATCAAATTAGTTTTTCTGCTGCCATATTATAGTGTTGGCTCAAAATTTTATTGAGCTTGCAGTTCACTAAAACCTTCAGGTCTTTTTTCAGATGAATTGAGTTTTAGTGATATCTCCCCAACCCAAAAAATGCAATTGATTTTTTCCAATCCAAGGGAAGAAGTTGGTTTAATGGAAAGAGAAGTGGACTGAGAATCCAGTGACCCAGGTTATAGGCAAAGTGTTGCCACTAACTGGATGTATAATGTAGGTCAAATTAATGAACTCCTCTGGGTTTCAATTTTCTTATCTATAAGAGAAGGTTGAACTTGATTATCTCTAAAGTCCCTCCCAACTCTAAAATACTGTGATGAATGACTTTTTGTTTATTTCTCCTACCTTTCTTAGCCAAACTCCTTAAAAAAAACATATACATTCACTGTAGATAGTGAGACACTGGGGATATCAATAAATGGAGGAAAAAAACCCCACTCCCAAAGAGCTTACAGCTCACATTATAATGGGGGAGAAAACAAATATGTGTATGTGTGTGTGTGTGTGTGTGTGTGTGTGTGTATCTTACACACAGAGAATAAATACAAAGTAATTAAATAGGGAAGAGTATAGCTTGATCAGAAAAATCCTATCTTCTAAGTGGCCCTCATGTCAGAAACTCGTACTATGGCGGGCTTGGGTTTGCTTTTTGAAATTCAATTTAGAGAAGAGTTGCATTCTCTGACTAGATAAGAAATATGTTTTATTGGTGGTAAGTAATTAGCATCATCTTCACAATCAATGACATTCTAAATTTAAGACTTGTATTAAAATGGCACTCTGACCTTATGACAGTTATTTTATCTCTCTGTGCCTCACTGTCTTCCTCTGTTAAAATGAGGCTGTTGGCCAAAATGATCTCTGATGTGTCTTCCAGTTCCAAAATTCAACTATTATTACTGAGAAAAAGGATCTGAAAGTCAGTGCTTTGAATTTGTTGATGTCTCCCATGTTCTCTTATGCATGTCTCTGCATTTATAAAACATTTGTACTGTAAGATACTTGACAATACAGAGTATACTGTTTCTAGAGTCTCCATATCCCAAGGTGTATTTTCAATCTAGCTGAAATGTTAAATATTTAATAGTTTCATGATTATCAGATAAACAGTAATGTTTGTGGTAGTGAAGTACTTAAAGTGTTTTTTTTTCTCCCTATTTTCCAAGGAAAAATAGATTTTCTTAAAAGTATCCCATGAAAATTAAATTCATTGCCCTATTATAGCTTACAACTGCAAAACACCATAAGTTTAGTCATTCTCTTCTAACCTTATTAATTCTTCCAAGGTTCAAAGTGAAAGGCTTGAATTTTAAAGCTTTGCTTGTTTCTTTCTTTCTCTTTTCTTTTAGACTGAGAAAAAGACACATGTTAAATTGTGCTATGTGATCTCTTTGCAGCATTCAGCACAAGTTGAGCACCGCCTCCTCCTGGACATTCTTTCCTCCTTGGGTTTTCATGACATTGCCCTAATTGGTTTTCCTTCCACCTGGTCACCATTCCTCATTCTGCTTTGCTGGATCATGGTGCGTGCGTGTGTGTGTGTGTGTGTGTGTGTGTATGTGTGTGCGTGTGCATGCATGCACTTGTACACCCAAGGACTCAATCCTAGGACATGATGTATCTTATCTTTATTCCCTCTCTTTTGGTGATCTCATCAGGTCCCATGAGTTCAACTATCATCTCTAGGCAAATTCCAAGATCCAAATATCCAGCTGTAGGCTCATTCCTGAGCTCAAATCCCACATTGCCCATTGGCTATTAAATATTTCCAACTGGATGTCCCATAAATATCTCACACTCCCCACATACACAATAGAATTCATTGACTTTCCCTCAAAATCCTTCCCTTTTCCTAACTTTCCTAGTTCTGTTGAGGGAGCAATCATCCTTACAGTCATGCAGACTTGCAACTTCACACTTGTCCTTGACTCTTTCCTTTCCCTCACCTATCTAAATGAAATAATTTCCCATATTTCATGGATTATTTCTCCACAATATCTTTTACATCTATTCAATTCTCTCCATTTACAGGGATCTCATCAATTAACTATTGCTATATTGTTCTCCGTAAGCTTTTTGAGGGCAGGGACTGCTTCATTTTTATCTTTGTAATACCAGCATGCTTCTTCTAAGATAATAAAATGCTACTGAATCTTAAAAATGACAAAAAAGGGGGAATACTAAAAATATGGGAAGACATAATGAGCGATTCAGAATGAAAACAAAAGAATCATATACATATATATGTATATATATATATATACTATGATTATGTAAAATGATGATGGTGATAGTGGTGATGATGATGATGGTACAGTGAAAAAAAGTACTGGCTCTGGAGTTAGTTAAATCTCATCTCTGAAGTTTACCACCTGTTTGATCTTGGGCAAGTCATTTCACCTCTCTGAGCCTCGTAAAATGAAGGGATTAGAGTTGATGACGTCTGAGGTCGCTTCTATCTCTTTATCTGTGATTCTATAATGTGCTTCAAAAGCCTACGATTTTATGGCATACAGATTCCTCCCAATAACTCGAGTTGCAACCCTTCATGGTCTCAATGAGTCGCCCTGCCTGAAATCACCCTGTGGCCGATATGATGATAAGCTTCTGACATTAATGAGGTTGGCATTTAGAAGTTAGAAATTGTGTTCATTGTTAGTCCCATATTTTGTACCTTGGCAGGACTTTCAGCCCTGGTTCTCTACTGAAATAGCCCTTAAGAGCTCTTGAGCCATCTATAACATGATGGAACATCCAGGTAGGACTTCAGTTAAGTTAATCAAGATTAAAAAAATACATAAGAAAAAATTCAGAAGGGGCCTCTTTGAGGGTGATGAAGAGGCTGGGTTGGAGCCCCTGAACAATGGGCAAACACGGTGTTCAGTTTCTACCAAGGTGATCAGTCCCTTCCACCTCACTCAGTAGAAAAACCCTTGGGATAGAAATAGTACCTCCCCTTTTCCCCTACACACAATTATATATCCTTGGTCTAATTAAACTACCTTGATTTTATTTTGTGTTTGTTCTGTATATCCTTACATAGTTACATATCTCCCCTGTATTAGCATGGAACTCCTTAAGAGTAGGAGATTATTAAATTCTTTGGCTTAAGCACATAGTAGGGACTAAGAAATGGTTATTGATTGATTCAATGATTTAGTGATATCCATGAGTACCCACATCCCACAGTCAGTGGTCTCAGCAAAGGTTAACTGTTTTGTGCTCCCAGTAGGTGAGAGGTCATTAGTTCCTTGGGGTGCAAGTCTCTTAGATTTATGAAGTTGAACACCATATATGGCACCATGACCACGAGCAGAGAGAAAGCACAGGTTTAATTTTCCATTTCTGTTATCTTTATAGGGTGCTGACTCAGGTACTGATTTTGCAATCCTTGTCTTCAGACCCTTCAGTGTTTTGATTGGTGGGGATACGAGGTGTGATCTTCTGTCCCATTTCTGAATTTTTGTTTGTTCTTTTTTTGGCCTTTTGGTTGGTCATGACCTTGTTTATGGGATGTCCTCTTGGCATACAGCCTAGGCCTGTTGAGCCTTAGCAAAACTTCTTATCTTATATGATATGGGGCCTTTTCAGGAATATGTCAGGAATATTGCCAAGCAAATGAAAGCTTTACAGATGTATTTCACCTACACATATATCTTTTATTGGGTCAGAGGTAGTAGTGTGGAACCTCCCAAATGAGCGTTTTGTTTGTGTGGTTACATCAGACACAGCCAAAATTCTCTTTAATTGCAGGGTGCATTTGGGTGAGGAAGCATGGAGCATTTAATCAAGTAAACATTTAAATGAATCCTAGAAGGGGTCTCTGGAACAAAGCTCCTGTTGTAGGTCAGCTATTCAAACTTCACATGGCTTAGGACCTATTTAAAAGTGCCCCTTTGAGTCTTAATCAACTATTCCAATGTAGAAGCATAGACAGAAATAAGATATGTATTCTGGTAAGGGTAATAAATATGAAAAAATTGTAAAGAAATGGATTTTGTGATTTCATGTACTATCTTTTAAAATTTTTGTTTGTGATTTGCATATTTTTGTTGAGAGTGAACAAATTTAGAATAAACAACAAATTAAAACAAACCAAAAAAATGAGAATGCTAATGATTTTCTCCTTTCCTATGCCTGCGTCTCATTACTCACCCTATTCTCTTTGTACTAAGGGGTATGGATTGGCTCAGCTACGGAATGCTGACAGAAACCAATGCCCAGTGAGCACAGAATTGAAATACACATGACATTGTTATTTGTCCAGGGTCTGCAGATATGTATAATGCAACACTGAAGCCCACGCTTCTCTCCATCTCCATAAACAAAAGTACAGTGTGAAAATGTATCAGTCACTTTCAGATAATTCATTCAAGATTTCAGCTGGCAAAACACAAGGACTGAGGCATTTCACTGAACTTGAAATAGATTTCTCTTAAAAAAAAACACAGACAGAAGTTCTATAAAAATAACCTCTGGAAGACTAATAATAATGTCAGTAATAACTAGCATTGATATACATCTTTATAGTCTGCAAGGCATTTCCCTTATGTTATCTCATTTGTACTTTGCAACAACCCTTGAAACAGGTATTTCAGGGATTATAATCTTCATCATACAGATGAGGAAACTGAGTACGAGGGAAATTAAGTGACTTGCTCAGGGTCACACAGCTAATAACTCTCAGAAGTGGGATCTGAAGCCAGGTCTTCCTAACTCCAAATCAAGCCATGCTAACTCAAATTTATCTAACACTAAAGTTTCCAAAGCATTTTCCTCATAACAACTTTGCAAGAAAAGTGGAACAACGACTATTATCCCCAGTTTGAAACTATTTCTTCCAATGCCATCTTACCTTCAATCACCCTCCAGGGTTTGCCTTAGATACTTAGATTCATTGCTGGTGAATGCACTTAGAAGATAATTTCATTCCTGGTAACTGAAATTTGGTGGTGTGTGTGTGTATGTGTGTGTGTGTGCATGTGCCTGTGTGCATAGATACAGGTATAGATCTCTATCTATAACCCACAATTATACTCTCACTGGAGTGAAATATACACATATACTCTCACAGGAAGGGAATACATTTTGTATATATATATATGTATATATATTTATGTATATATGTATGTATGTGTGTGTGTATGTATATACACACACACACACATACATATGTATACTTATTTATTTCCCTCCAGTGAAAGCCTTCCTGGACCATATAACATGCCTGTGGAGAGAGACTCCAAGATTAGGAAACAGAAAACCTGGGCCCAATTCTGTACTCCACCCAGGATTTGTTGAATGTTCCTGTTTGAAGTCACTTAATGCCTCCATTCCTCAGACCTCGCAATTCTTTGGTGGAGTGTTTGGTATCCCAGAAGAAAATCTAGATTAGGGAATTAAAGCCTAAATCCACTGCACAATTCCTGGGTAACAACATTACATAAGCAGGGGTGGGGGGATTATTGTTATTTATAAAATGAAATCACCTTCAGACCTCTTCAAACATCAGGCTTATTCTCTTGTTGGAGTTGATTTCCAGAAGGAAATTCCTAAGTTCTAAGAGAAATATCATTTAAGTTTATGATTAAGGCACTGGAGTAGTACAGTGGGGAAAGCATTGGCTCATCAATCAGAGGTCTGGGGTTCAAACCCTTTCTCTGACAGTTACTATCTGAGTGACCTTGGATAAGTCAGTGAACCTCTCTGAGCCTCAGTTTCTTCTTTTGTAAAATTAGGTAGCTTGGACTAGTTGGTTTCGAAGGTTTCTTTTGGCTCTAAATTTATGATGTAGATGGCATTAAGAATTATCTAATTCAATTCCTTCATTTTTCACATGAGAGAACTGAGGGTCAGAGAGGGAAAGCAATTGCCTGAAACCATACCAATTCTCAGTAGCAGAACAGGGATCTGAACCCAGGTTGTCTGACTCTAAATTCAGAGTCCTTTTCACTATGGGTACCACATTGCTTCTCTCCCCTCAGCTCTCCCTTTCCCCACTACTTTGTATATTCAATTAGGATAAGAGAATGACCTCAATTCCTCTAAGTGACACTCTGTTCTCTGGTGGAATAGATGTCTAGGCCTCCATTTTCATTTCAATAAAATGTAACTCATTCAGGAAAATGATTTTCCTTATCCAAAGGCCACAATGTCACAAAACAATAATGTGAAAGCCAAGGAAGTGTTTTGGAAAGACTTAAGACTTTGGAGTCAAAAGCCCTGGGATGTAAGCCCAGCTCCACAAGTTTCTATACATGTGAGTATTGACAAGACAGGTAAACTCTCTGAATCTCCATTTCTTCATCTGTGGATGAAGTAGACCATAAATAACTATTTAAATATGAGTTACAATAGTTATTTTAGTTTACATCACAGGGTTGTGAAGAAAATATTTTATAAAGTATAAAGTGCTATATGTGCATGAGCTACAATTATGTGGGAAATCATCTGGAACTCTCCATCAATGACAATTCCATCCTGGTTTCCTTTTTGAATTCCTTATTTGGCTACACTTACCCACTATGGTAATGAACTACACTATGCTGGACTGCCTTGGGTTGGCGTGGTGCGCCAGACAGCCTAGCTAGCACAAGAGGGTGTGCGCTACAGAAGGAAAATGGTCCTGAGGCCCATGGAGGGTGTGATGATGTCAGTCCAACTTCATTTCCATCCCAAACCTGCTGTTAAAGGTTGAGCACTATCCAAGTTCTCTCAAAACCTGTGAGTCATTGCCATTGACTCCTTTTTTCCATTTACATCATCAACCATCATCCCCATGTGAAGACACAGCCACCAGTCACACGCTTCAGATGTTGCTTTCCACATCTCTGTAGCACGACTCCTTCCGTGTCAGCAGGAACAAGTTGATAATCCCTTTGTTCACTCAGTGAAACTTGTCCTTTTCCAATGGGTTGAGCAACAAATTAAGGAGAATGTTTTTTAATGGAATCAAAGCATTGACTGAATGTGCGTCTTTATACTGAACTAAGCAGACAACAGTTTACGATTTCAGTATCTGTTCCAATATACCTTTTCATTCCATCCCTTGAGAAAACAGTCAGAAGGCAATCAATCATTCATCACTTAAGTCTGTCAGGAGGCAAACAGCACAGGAAAGGAAGACAACCGGAACTTGAATTTCTATACAATTGTAAGCCAAGGCTATTACGTGTCACTACTCTGTAAATATATTTTTTAAAAAATATACTCCCATTTTCCTGACTGAGTTCACCCTGCTGCTTCTATTCCTGGGTAGTCCATTCACCACAGAAATGCTTTCTAGCTCTTTGGAACAATAGAATGCAGCCAACACACCAATCCAGAAAGTTTGATCTTTTTTTTCTCCCTTGCTACATAACTCCTCTTCAATTGATTTTTTTTTTTTTGCTTCAGTCAAAAAAGCTAATGCAATCTAAGACTTCATAAGAAATACATAGATTCCAGGAGTAGGGAGGTGATAACCTCACTGTTCTCTGCCCTTGTCAGACATTATAAAGAGTATGCTATTCTTTTCTGGGCATGATGGTTTAGGAAGGACATTGATAGGTTGGAGATTATCTGGAGGAAAGCAACCAGGATGGAGAAGGACCTTGAGTCCATGTTAGATGACAATTGGCTGAGGGAATTGAGCATTTTTAGTCTGGGAAAAGAAGATGAGGTATTGGGGAGGGAGGGAGGGGAGGAGGAAATGATACCTGTCTTCAAGTATTTAAATGGCTATCACATGGAGCTCTGTTTTGTCTCAAGAATGATAGGTAGCCATCATAAAAGGCCAGTTCAGACTCCGGGGGAAAACTCCCAAACAACAAAAACTGTCCCAAAGTAGAATGGATAGCCTCAAGCACTAGTGGGTTCCCCTTCCTTGGAGGTCATTAAGCAGAGGCTACATGACCACTAGCCAAGTATGTCATAGTGGGGCTTCCTTTTGTTTATGGGTTCAACCATTGAAGTGCCTTTTATGTCTCAAATTCTGAAATTCTGTGAAATCAGGTTTGTTTTTATAAGCTATACTGGGGGATCAAAGAGAATCAAAGCATTTCATTCTGGAGAGTTTTCCATCACTCTTCAGGTGACTTTCCTTTTAGAAATGTTAGTCGATGGTATCCTATTTAGCCTTCCCCAAGGTCTGCAATATCTGTTCTCCCTAAATCTAGAATAAAAGTTAGAGCAATTCCCCCACTCCAGCTTGACATCATTTTTTACCTTATCAACTAGTTTCTTGCTATTAAGGACAGGGAAAGGAATAAGTATTTATTGCACTTACTATATGCCAGGCACTATGCTAAGTGCTTTTTGCAAATATTATTCATCTAATCCTCAATTTTGTGAGGTAGGTACGATTATTATTCCCATTTTATAGCTGAGGAAATTAAGGCAAACAGAGGGTAGGTGACTTGCCTAGGATCACATAGATAATAATTGTCTGAGGCCAGATATAAACTCATTTTCCTGATTCTGGGCTCAGTGCTCTATCCCCTGCTCTCCCAGCAGCCTCTACTAGAATTTCCTGTTAGAATATGATCCAGAATAGAATTTCTCCTTGTTGTTTCTTACACCTTTTGAAGAGCAAAATTATCAGGAAAGTGAGTTGAAGTTATTATGTGCTCTGATTTTGAGAGGGAGAGAGACAGAGAGAGAGAGACAGAGAGAGAAGTAGAGAGAGAAAGAAAAGAGAGGAAATGAGAAAGAAAATAAAAGAGGAGAGAGAGGTGAAGGATTAGTTTTTCCTTCCACCATACCCCCATGTCTTTGTTCCAAGGTTATGTCCAGTTTCTTAAGTTCCTCATCTATTTCCTATTTCTTTTCACCATGGCCTCTGATAATCAAAATCACCTCTGTTCCTTTCCCCTTGAGTCTTTACCCACATGTTCTCCAGCATACCGCCTTGAGTTTTGGGTTTCCCTTACATGAGTATACTTTCTTACTACCCCAATACTATCTTCCCTATGCTGTTTCTTTTGGAAGAAATATATCCATCCAAAACTACATAACTTCCATCCCTCCAAGTCTTAAGAATATTTGTGAGGACAAACTTGCCTCCTTGTGTTAGGACCTCTAGGTTCCCTTATTTGTTGTCAAAAATTTGAGCACTTGTGCATAGATCCTGCATCCATGGTTTTCCTACTTGCTCCTTGGATTTTTGCCTCCTCTTAACTTCTGATTGTCTCAGAATTGCTATTCTTCTTGCTGTATTGCATCAACTTCCTTTGATGTCAGGCTTGATGGATATAGTAGGCAGTTTTCTCTTTCCTCCCTCCGTTTTAGTGCTGCATTTATATATATTCCTTATATCCCCAATGGGCTGCTAGATCCTTAAGTGAGGGACTACTTTGTATCTTGTATCCCTCAAATTGAAAACATCTCACTACATAGGGTAGGTACTTAATATTTTTCCAATTGAACTGAAATGAATTAATAAAACTAAAAGCTGCCTAATTCAGCTTTGCTCTTTCAAGAGATAAACTGGCAGCACTTTTGTGACCAGAGGCAGTGAGGAGCTGAGTAATTCATTTCCTGTGAAAGAACTTTTCTTCTTGGATAAATCTTTCCAGCCATTATGTTAGTATGAGTTTGATGAATAATATAAGCATTCCAGTTTTCTAATAAAATGGGGAAAGCCCTGCAGATCTGTCCTGGAGAGTTTCTATCAAGGGAGAGAGAGAGGAAGTGATTTTAGTTCTAGTCAGTTCTTGATTTTCCTCCATCGTTGGACTAGGAGCAGAGCAAATGGTTGTTTGGGGCTCTGTTTGGGACCAGAATATAAATCCTATTCATTAAAAGCACTGGGAGAGCTTAACCATTAAGGCTCCATGTCTACTTTTTGACATTTCCCAAACCATTATCAAATAAACACACACCTAAAAAACCTGGATAGGAAAATGTACTGGTCTCATATTCGTAGCAGGTCTCAGTGATCAAAAGCCTAACTTCTCCAAATTCTCGAAGTACCATATGGAGCAAACCAGTAAAGTGAGGAAAGCTCAATAACATATTCTCAAAACTATCGGGTAATAGAAAACATGGCTCCTATAACTGGAGTAGAGAAACAATATGGTAAAGTGCAAGGGATACCAGATTCAGAATCACAGAACCTGGGTCTGAAAATTTGCTCTGCTACTATTTGTGGCCCTAAGCAAGGCACTTCATATCATGGGCCTCAGTTTCCTCATCTGTAAAATGAGAGAGTTGGACTCCATAGCCTCTGATATGACTTTTTCTTCCTCTAGAGCTCTGATCCTATTTTCTGAAAACTGGTGGTGACAATTATACTTCCTACTGTATAAGATTACTCTGAAGAAAATGGTTGATAAGCCTTAGAGTGTGAAAGAAATTTGATGTTATGTAGTGTCACACACACACACACACACACACGGTGTCCCAAAAGTTTTAGTGCAATTTTATGCTTTAGTAGCTGTAATAGTAGTAGATTTACTAGCTATTAAATCTTAAAACTGAATTTAGACTTTTGGGACACTGTGTGTGTGTGTGTGTGTGTGTGTATGTGCATGCATGTATTTGTGCATGTGTGTATATACACACATCACTCTTCCCCAATTATGGATCTATTCCAATTTTATATCATGTGTGTATATATGCATATATATACACATAAATACATATATATATATATACATACACACAGGATTTAAATTTGGAACAGATCCATAACTGGGGTAGAATGATGGAGACTTGTCACAGGGTACTAAATATTGAAATCTCTTACAGTTCTTCAGCAGAATAAAAACAAAATTTAGCACCTATTTAGGAAGTTCCATTAATTAAAATGATAGGCTATTGAATGATCTACTTGCTTCCTTCTCTGTCAACTTCAATCCTCCCAGAAGTGGCCACTGTGTGCCAGGGTTTGCTCCCTACCTCCACCCACCTATATGCACTTTCCCACTTACCCTAAGAGCAGTTTGCGGACCCGTAGAAACACACACACACACACACACACACACACACACACAGACTACAACAGTAATTGGGAGCAAATATACAAACCAGGAAATTTCCTCGTGTTTAATCTAGTTGGTGTTAGATTGACCTTTCATGACTGTCCAAATTGTTGTGAGAAGGAGATTAAGGATCGAATAATCCGTGGGCTTTTCAGGAAGTCAAGTGGAGTGGGTAATGGGCAGATCTTTTATCTGTTTTCCTTTTCATAATGATGTTTGGCAGAAAAAATGAGAATGGGGAGAGACAGAATAAGCACCCCCTTTCTCATTGCCTCTCAGCAGCAAACAGCAACTCGCTCAGGAAGATAATAATGAATGGGGTCACTGGAAATTCTCCATCTGTGGCTTTGGAACCACTCATTCATTCTCTGAAATTTATTAAGCACCCACCTTAACCAAAGAACTGGCAGCTAGGTGGTGCAGTGAATAGAGCACTAGGCCTGAAGTCAAGAGTCCCTGAATTTAAATTTGACTTCAGATACTTACTAGCTGTGTGACCCTGGGCAAGTCACTTAACTACTTTTGCCTCCGTTTCCTCAACTATAAAATGGGGATAGTAATAGCACCAATTTCCCAGGGATGTTGTGAGGATTAAATGAGATAATAATTATAAAGTACCCAGCACATAGTAAGTACTATATAAATATTAGCTATTATTATTAGCTATAATTTGTCCTAACAGTGGGTGTCAGAGAGACAACTTAAGCAGTGAAATCATTAGGAAGAGTGATGTGAGAGCGTGAGTGAAGTCACAGAAGAGAGTGAGCACATGGGTGTGGTTTGTAACATATTTGCTGGAACCTCCTAGTGCTTTGTATAGTGCCTGGGCAAGTCAGTCACTACAGAAATGCTATTATTATAATAATTATAGCATTATTATAATAATTATAAATGCTATATATTTACATATATTTGTTTTCATTATATAATTTATGTAGTACATTATCATACATTTGTATATTATATACAATATTATACATGACTGTATTAGGATACAATATTTATTATATATTATCTATCATATTTACATCATAATTATATTATATATAATACATTACACAAGTGTAATGTATATAATAAAATTATATAATAATATATAATATATAACAAATATAATACATGTTATATATAGCTATATGTGTGTATATGTATATGTATATGTATATGTATATATATATGTATATAATGAGGCAGCTAGATGGCACATTGGATAGAGCACTAGGCCTAGAGTCAGGAAGACCTGAGTTCAAATCTAGCCTTAGATACTTATTAGCTGTGTGACCCTGGGCAAGTCATTCAACCTCTGTTTGCCTCTGGAGAAGGACATGGCCAACCTCTCCAGTATCCTTGCCAAGAAAACTTCATGGACAGTATTGGCATGATATGGTCCATGAGGTCACAAAGAATTGGATATAGCTGAATGACTCAATGACAACAACTATAAATATACATATATAATATTTATATTGTGTGTAATATTTGCATATTCTATTTTTATATATTATAAATAATAATAGTAATTATTATTATCATCATCACCCAGGTGATGGGAGAGGCACAAAGTTTAGTTAAATATGAGTACCTGCCCTCATTGAGCTTATAGTATAGTCAGAGGATAAGACACACACATAGATAACTATAATATACAACACTATGCAATAAGTGAGTCAGAAAAGTACAACACAAAATTTCTTATGAGGTCCGAGGTCATTAATGACTTGCATGTATTAGCAGGTAGGACAATATAGATTTATATGATTATATAGGATTTGTAGGACTATATATTTACAGGACTATATAGATTTTGAACAAGAAGGCATCTTAGGGTCCTTCAAGTCCAAGACCCTCATTTTATAGATGAGGAAGCTGAGAGGTTAAACAACTCGCTTATGGTCAGAGAACTACTCAGAGGCAGGATATGAACCCAGATCTTCCTGCCTTCAGGTCCATCGCACTAGCCACTGAACAGCACTGCCCTTCACTAAGGGAAAGCTTCCTGGAGTGGCACTTGGGTGGTGCTTTAAAGGATGGGCATTAAGCCAACAAGTGATGGGAAGGAAAGAGAACATTCTGACATGGAGAAAAATATGAACAAAGGGACAGAGGTGTCAGAGCAAAGAGTGCACTAAGCATCCGTGATCAATAGGTAACACCAGTACATCCCTGTGGATCAGCTACAGGCTGCTCAGGGCATCTGGTGAGAGTGATTTTATACTCATGTGGCATGTATATTAATTATGTATGATGCTTCTTCAACAGGCCCAGGGCAGAACCGACTACTGTGATCATACCTGGACGCTCCTGTAGCATCAGGCTGTTCTTTCTTTCTCAGCCTCTTAGGCTCCATCATCTGAGCTAAAATAGAATCAGAGCATTTGAGAGCATCCCATCTTACAGATGAGCAGATAGAGGTTGTGAGGGGAAATGATTTGCCAAGGCCAATAGAAGAGAGAGGTTTTCATTTAAGGTTTTCTGACTACAAATCTCATCTTCATCCACCTTTACCACACTGCATTCCAATGGTAGTAGTTGTGTTTTTCCATTAAACCTTGAGATTTCCCCTCATCTTCTATGAATGAAAACAAAGCATTTATTAAGCATTTAATACATGCAAAGGGCTAAGTTCTGGGGACAAAAATAGAAAAGCAAGGCATGCCCTGGTCTCAAGGAGTTCACATTCTAAAGGAGAAGACAACATAGATAGGAAGTTTCAGCGGCAGGTCAGATGGAAAGGTCCCATGTTTTTCTTTCTCTCTCTTTTTTTTTTTAACAAACAAAAGAAACAAAGTTCAATGTCACTTTAATGGACAGATAGAGAAAAGAAGAGGGAGATCTTGTATCTTGTGGTAGAAACCTCTGCAACCACTTCCCTGACTTGTAGGCACAAGTCGAAGTCCCTAGAAAGTGAATAGTATTACTTAGGGCTCTAGGTTTAACGCTGAAGAGCTAGGTTTTCTAGTTCTGTCATTTATGAGCCTTGCCAGGGTGCTTCCCATTGAGTATCAGTCAGGAGCCTTGATTAGATTTTACTAAATGTATTTACCAAATAGATTTAGAGAGCAAAAACAACCTCCTCCCCAAACTGGGAGGTTCATTCTTTCCTTGCATTTATAAGATCTCTAGAAAGGGATGATTAAAATGACAAAAGTGTAGGGCAGCTAGGTGGTGCAGTGGATAAAGCACTGGCCCTGAACTCAGGAGGACCTGACTTCAAATAAGGCCTCAGACACATAACATTTACTAGCTGTGTGACCCTGGGCAAGTCACTTAACCCCATTGCCTAGCCCCGCCCCAAAATGACAAAAGTAGTAAGCCCCGCATATAGAGGACACATTAGGCAAAAAAAAAAAAAAGTGACTCACAACTCCAGGTTCCTCTTCTTCCTTCACAGATAACATGAAGTTCTTGGGTGCAGTTCTCTGCTGGGCTCCTGCGATCAATTCCCCTGTACAATCCACAGACACAGTCCTTAAAGCTGCTTTCTCCTTCTAGTGGCTTCCTTTCTTCATCTGTTACTATCTATGTTGGTCCACATTTGTCCTCAGTGTGTCTTTCTCTACTCCCACCTAGATGTGTTGTTTGCTATTGGTTCATTCTCTCCAATAATATGGTACGTGGAACGGGAGTGGATAGTGTAACACTCCCTCTGGGCTCACTGTCTACTACCTTATTACCCTCTGGGACAGGCTTAAGGGCCTGACTTCTCAAGTCACTCCAGATCCTGGAGTATATACCAACCTATAGAGTCCATCTACTATTTAAAGCCCCATGGGTGTGCTTCGTTTATTTTAAGAATGTGATTGGCTAACCAGAGAGGAATTCACACCTTGTAAAGAGAGAGCTAATAGGGAGTAAACCATATTATTCACACATTTGAAACTTCATTGTATGTGGCCTCCCCACCACTTAATAATTTACAATTATATTAATTGGGGTTTGGGGTGGAAACCTACCCTTACAGTGGAAATTCATAGAGACCTTCCTCTAGGAGGTTCTTTGTCATTCAAAGCCCTTTTAGTAACCTACCCTAACCCCACCTTTCCAGTCATCTTACACCTTACACCCTCTTCCCCACCCCCCACCTGTACTCTTGAAACCAGTGACATTGGCCTCCTTGTTTCATTTCCCAGCTCTGGATCTCCCATGCTTAGAATGCTCTCCTTCCTCAACTCTACCCACTGACTTCCCCAGCTTCCTTCAAGTCTAAGCCAAAATCTTACCTTCTACAGGAAGTCCTTCCAAATCCTTCTTAATTCTAATGCCTTCCCTCAGTTAATTATTTCCTCTTTATCCTAGATATAGCTTGTTTGTATATATCTATTTGCATGTTGTCTCCACCATTGATTGTAAGTTCCTTGGGGGCAAGAACTCTCTTTTGCCTTTCTTTGTGTCCTAAGTGCCTAGCACAGTGCCAATGCTTGTTGACTGACTGACTGACTCTAGGTCAGCAAATCACCAGAGTTGCCCTTTATCTGTTGCTTCTCATTTCCTGTATGACCAGCCTGCTTGTTTTTTTTGACCCTACATTGCTTGAATATTTCCTGTATAACTTCTTGCACATGTGAGTAAAGAGTAGGATGGGTATAGAGTTTGAAAGAGAGGAAGGAAAGTATTTATTCCATCAGGTTCCAGGCTTTCTCTTCTTTTCCAGGCTACTTACATAAGAAGAAATCAAAGCCAATACATTGTAACATGTGCTCCCTCCCCAGCCTTTCCAGATAAGATTGTTTGTTATTATTGCCCTTTGAAAGGTGAGGAAATTGGAGTCAATGGGCAGAGTCACAAGTAGAACACTAGGTTTTGGACTCTGTGCTCAGTCTTTTTTCTTCTGAGTCCAGTATATTCATTAAGGGAAGGGAATAAGTATTTATAGAGTGCTTACTGTGTGCCAGACACTGTGCTAAATATTTTACAAATATTATCTCATTTGATCCTCACAACAACCCTGGATCAACAACTTTGGGAGGTAGGTGCTACCACTATCCCCACATTTGAGGAAACTGAGGCAAACAGAGGTTAAGTGACTTGCCCAGGATCACACAGCTACTAAGTGTCTAAGCTTAGATTTGAATTCGGGTCTTCTTGACTCCCTCAGTGCACTGTGAAACCTCCCTCTAGGTCTTTAAAATGTTTCCTATGCAACACCAGAGCTGTCTATCCATTTCCCCTCTCTCTTTCTATGTGACTAACCTGTCTCCTCTTCTTATTATACATTTATTTCCTAGATAACATCTCTCTTACTAGGCAGTTAGGTGGCACAGTGAATAGAGCACCAGGCCTAGAGTCAGAAAGACCTGAGTTCAAATCCAGCCTTAGACACCTACTAGCTGTGTGATCCTGGGCAAGTCACTTAACCCTGTTTGCCTCAGTTTCCTCATCTGTAAAATGAGTTGGAGAAGGAATTGACAAACTACTCCAATATCTTTGTCAAGAAAACCCCAAATGGAGTCATGAAGAGTTGGAGATGACTGAACAAGAACAACGAACAGCATCCCTTATACCATTTCTTGCATGCATCATCATTAATGATGTTCTGGAGGCTTTTGGGACCAGCATAGCCTCCTTCTTGCTCTTAGGATCAGTCATAATTTCTACTGTTCAGAACTAGCAGTATTCCATGATTCACAGACATATGTCATTGCCAGAAGTATACTGATGTTAAAAAGATGGATTTTTGTTTTAGAGGGTAAGCTTGGGAACGTTGAAAGAACCGTTCAGTGTCTCAAATGTACTTCGGCTTGCCCACTTCCTCCTCTTCAGTTCTGGGCCCAGCTCAGTTTTCTATCTTTAGTGTCTGACTAAGGTACTAGTGCCGTTGTACTGGTTGGCTCCTATGGCTGGAATACACCTGTAGTCCTCCCTCTGCTCCGCCTCACCTACTGCCTCTGCCTCTTAGAATCCTGGGATTCCTTCAAGATTCACCTCAAATATCACCTTCTACAGATAGCCTTTCCTGATCATTCCAACTGCTACTACTCTGCCTCTCTAAACTACCTTGTATTCAAGTTGCATATATATATATATATATACATATATCTATATGTATACACACACACACACACACACACATATATGAAACACACACATGTATTCATGTTGTCTCCCTCATTAGAATGTAAGCTCCTTGAAGGTAGGAACTATTTTTACTTTTGTCTTTGTACCCTCCATATTAGTATAGCCCTGACACATAGTAAGCACTTAATAAATGTTTGTTGATTGATTCATTGGTTGGTTGAAGGATAATGTCAATTAATTGACCTTATGGATCAAATCACCATTCTTATGACTCCCCTTACCTGGCTACCATTCCCCTCTATGTGTTGTCTCCAACCATTAGAATACAAATTCCCTAAGGATAGGGATTATTTTACTTTTTGTACTGAGCACAATGTCTGGTACAAAATTAGTACTCAATAAATGTCTTTTGTTTCATTCATTCACAAGTTGAGGAACTAAATAAAAGTTCTGGCCATACCACCGCACATCATACATAGTTTGACAATGTTTCTTTCAGCCACTTGGATTTTATTTAACCTGGAATTTTAGGCCAACATCTTTTGCTTTTGAAATTACTGGGTCTTCGTGGAAGTTATTGTACCTCTCTGAACCACAATTTCCCCATCTACAAAATGTAGCCAATAATCTCACAGGACTGTTGTGAGAAAAAACACTTTGTGAACTGTAAAGCCATAGAAATAGGAGCTATTATGATTTGTTTAGTTTATTTGAAAAAGTACTGCTAAGTGAAAAGCAGTGGACTGTTGTTTTTTTCTATATAATTCTTTAGGGAGAGAATGGTGGGTGGAGAGAGACTTAAGGGTAGACCTGTGATTACATTGATATAATGCATTCCTTCAATCAAGGCTGTACTGTCATTTATAGTCTTACTTGCCAGTATGTGTCAGAGAAGGTACTGAAACTCACGTCTTCTTAATTCTGAGCTGGTTCTCCCACCACTCATACGTGATGATTCTGGCTCAAATTATTTTCTTATATAAGCGGAAATTAAACTTTAAAATCACATCAATTGGAAAGACAGAGCATTTAGCAGCTGCCATTTACACATCCTGCTTTCAAAAGACATGAGAGTTTAAACTACACTTGTACTTTGCATTAGGGTTGAGATAACTGATATTCACAAACACATCAATGGTTTCCCTTTTCCAGTAATCTGACTTTAATTTAGAGGTTGATTTTCTTAACTTTTCATTTAGTTGTCTGTGGTTGCTGATGAAATCTTTTGATGTAGCTTGTATTCTAACAAGTGCTTCTCAAATAAAATGCAGGCTCCCCAGCCACATTTTGAATGCCTTTATGCTCTTGGTATTACTGCAAAAAGTAAAATATTGCAAGGGGCAAAAGGTGAACCTCAATTTCTTCATCTGTAAAATGGGGGTCATACGATCTACCTCATGGGGTTGTTGTGAAGGAAATGTTTTATCAAACTTTAAAGCCATATAGAAATAAACGAACATACCACAACACACCAACCACACACACATAACCCAGCAAATGATACACATGCATGTATACACACACACACACACACACACACACACACACACACACCCCAGGAATTCCAAATTATATTTCCTTGACATAAGAGGCAGCATAGTATACCAGAAAGAATACTGCCCTAGGACTCCAGGGATTTAGCTTCAAGTCTCACCTTTACCATTCACTTGTTGGGTAAACTCAGACAAGTTGTTTTTCTTCTGTAGTACTTAGTTTCCTCAACTATAAAATGAGAGCATTAGCCATTAGTTTCTTCCCAAACCCTCCCCCTTTGCAGATTTTCCTATTGCTGTTGAGTGCACCGCTATGTTCCCCAATATCCAGGCTGGCAACCTAGGAGTCATTTTCAACTCCTCTCTCTCACTGCCCATATCCAATCTCTTGTCAAGTCCTGCCAGTTTACCCTCAAAACTTCTCTCATATACTCCCCTTTTTCTTCTCTGACCCTGCCACCACCCTGATGCAGATCCCCAACCACTCATTCCTGGATGACTGTGATAGTCTTCTGGTCAGTCTTCCTGCTTCGGTCTCTCCCCACTACAATCCAGCGTCTACTCTGCTATCAACCTGATCGTCCTAAAGTGAAAAGCTGATCATGTTACCTCCCCTCAACCCTTATTCATTCAATTCCAATGGCTCCCTATTTCCTCTAGGACAGAACATAAAATCCTCCATTTGGCATTCAAAGTTCTCCTTAAGCTGGCCCACTCCTACCTTTCTAGTCTTCTAACACTTTACTTCCCTGATCTCCCCAACAGTGTACTGTGACTTAATGATACTGGCTTCCTCGATGTTCCTCCAACAAGACTTTCCATCTCCTTACTCCTGAAGTTTTCACTAGCTGTCCCCCATGCCAGGAATATTCTCCCTCCTCATCTCTGCTTCCTGCCTTCCCTGGCTTCCTTCCACTCCCAGCTAAAATCTTCCCTTCTGTAGGAAGCTTTTCTTGATCTACCTTACTTAATTCTAATGGTTTCCCTCTGTTGATTACCTCCAATTCATTCTGTCTATAGCTTGTTGGTACATGGTTGTTCTCATGTTGTCTCCCCCATTGGAAGGTGAGCTTTTTGAGGGCAGGACCTGTCTTTTGCCTTTTTTTGTATCCTCATCACTTAGCACAGTGCCTGGTGCAGAATAGGTGCTTAGTAAATGCTCATAGACTATCTAGTTCTGAGATCTCTTCTGTATGATCACTTCTCTCAGAGATCTATGAACTTCAATTTCAGACTATTTTTTAAAAGTAGTTTAAATAAGAGATTAAGAAAAGTACCATTTACATTTTATAACAATATATCAGTGTTCTAATATTTATGTAGCTTTATCCCTAGATACTTCACGTATGGGACAATAGAATAAATGAACTGTTAAATATCTTTCCAGGGAGTCATTAAAAAAATAATTCTAGCCTCTTCTAATCATGAATGATTCCAGACCACATTCCTCAACTCCTCCTCACAACCCCCCAAGAATAGAGGATGTCAGCTCAAGCAGTCTGGCCAAATTTTAGTCTGCTTTCCATCCTAAGCTTGAATTTCTTCTTTTCTTCTTATCTTAAGGTTGCAGCCCTACTGACACTAATAAAATGAAGACCAAGTTCCATCTAAGAGCATGGAGGAAGGAAGGATTCCACTTCCTATTGGTAATTTAGGCCTCTGTCTTACTGGGATAGGGTTCAAATTTGGGAAGAAGAGACGTGAGAGAAAACTGCTGTTTCAGAAACCAAATGAGAAAGGTAATGATGTCATTCTATTTTTCTGTCTTCCTGTAAGAACCTCTAGTCCTTAGCTTGGAGAATATCTCTTTGGTTTTTTTCACTGTGTCTACTGCTGAAAAATGAAGCATGCTGTCAAAACAATTATCTGGAATATTACAAACAATAATATCCTATTTGTTTTTAATGACCAACTACTGACCTGAATTTTGTCAAACTGGTTTGCATATATCAGTTAATCAATGAATATTTGAGTCTCCCCTTTGCCGGTCTTTATACACTTTACTTGCCATTCCTCATACAAGGTACTCCATATCCTGACTGCATGGACCTTCCCATTGGTTGTCCCTCATGCCTAGAATGTTATTCCTTCTCACCACTGACTTAGTTTCCCTGACTTCCTTCAAGATTCAGTTGGAATTCTTTTGTCTGCGTGCCCATTCCCCAGCTGCTGATACCTTCCCTCTGAGATTACCTTCTATAGTTGGGTATTTATACGCCTTCTGGTACACAGTAAGCATTTAAGAAATTCAGCCTGCAGGCTGGATATGTTGGTGGTGGGCAGGGGCAAGAAGGGGGGAGATCCAGAGCCATATTAGTTTACAGTCAGTATAACTGGGGACAGAATACATTATACACATGGAAAAATAATCAGCACATGAGCAAATAATGGGTGTCACCCACATTAAATCAGGTAATTTAACGGAATTGTGGATCTCTGTGGGTTGGTATGATTGCAGGATGTTTCATGGAGAAGTGGCTTTGAACTGAGTTTAGAAGAGCTGATAGGATTTGGTTAATAGAGAGGAAGCAGGGAAATGGTTGAAGAGGGGGTGAAGAAACCACAAAGCAGGAGGCATGTTGGCACATCTTAGGAAAACAGTTTGGATGGAGCAGAAAGTTCAAATCCTAGAATCATAAAATCTGAATTGAAAGGGACCTCTGAGGTTACCTAGCCTTAACTGTCACTGAAATACAAAACCTCTCTATAAATTCCTCAACAATTGGTTTGTTTTGGAGGAACAAGAGGAAACAAGACTGGAAAATATTGTATGGGGCCAAATTATGCAGGGTCAGAATGCCAAGATTAAGGAACTCAAGATTTATTAGGTAAGCAATGAGAACCCAGTAAAAGAGTGTGAGTAGGGAAGAGACATAGCATGACATAAAAAAAAAATCTACACAAAGACTAACATGCATTTCTGTGTGTGGTTAGAAGGAAAAAGCATTTATTAAATGCCTACTATGCATCAGGCACTGTCCTAAGCAGCTTTACAAATATTATCTAATTTGATCCTCACAATAATCTTGGGAAGTTGGTGCTATTATTATCTCCATTTTACAAGTGAGGAAACTGAGGTAGACAGAGGTGACCTGTCTAGGATACTGCTTTGGAGGTGTCTGTCCCCGTCCTGTGTCTAGGTATGCTGCCTTACTAACAAAGCGCTAGTGATGTTAGCTCCTGCCTCAAACTGGGGGATGAATTTTTCCCTTTCCTTGTGGCAGGCTCTCGCCTGGCATGTCTCCAGTTAAGCCTTGTTGGCCTTGCCTTAGATGCTCCAATATAAAGGACTATTTTAGCCTCAACTGGCTCATATGACAGATTCTCAATAACTCCATGAAACAGACTCTAACAAGCACCTAAAAGAATCCTTATACTCAATAGCACATCAGTCTCCACTCTTACAGTTTATTGTTTGTTAAAGAAAGCAAGGACACCAACTTTAATCATTCTATACCAACATTGTCCGCCGTATTTCATGCACAGTCACTCACAGAATCTCATAGGTGGAAAAACATCAGGGAGTATAGAGTCCAACCAATATTCCAATAAGAATCCCCTGTACAAAATCCCTGACAAGTGCCTAGCCAAGCTTTGCTGGATTTGATTTTGGTGATGAAGCCCACCTAGGACTTTTTTTTAGCTACCAGATCATACTGTTGACTCATAAAAAGCTTGTAGTCTGCAAAACCTCCAAGGTCTATTTTAAATAAAATGCCGTATGGCCCAACAAACACCAACTGATATATGGGGAGTGATTTTTTTGAATCAAAATACAAATCTTTACATTTATCTTTATTGCATTTCATTGACTTAGATTCTTTCTAATGTTCTAGCCTATCAAGAGCTTTTTGAATCCTGTTTGTTGTCATCCATGTGGTATCTATCCATCTTATCAATTTGTTACCTGCAAATTTGCATTGATAAAAATTCTTGAATAGCTCAGGACCAAGCACACACACCAGGGACACTTTCCTATAGACCTCCTTCCAAGTCAACATCAAACTATTAATGAGTCCAGCCTTCAAACCAGTTCCGAATTTTCTCAAATACAGTATCACCTAACTCACATCCTTATATCTTGTCCACAAGAGTATCATGAGAGTCCTTGCCAAATGCTTTGCTAAAAGTAGACTATGCCTACAATGCTCCTCTGACCTACCAGTATGGTAGCCCTGTGAAGAAAAAGAAATGAGGTTGGTCTAACAGGACTTATACTCAATAAAACTGTAATGGCTCCTCATTATCACCCCTACCTTTTATATTCACTTGCTCTGTTTAATACTCTACCACTCCCTCCTTTTACAGATGAAGAAACAGAGGCCAAGAGATATTAAATTACTTGCCCATGGTCACAATAGTAAGTAGCAGAGGCAGCAGGTGCCTCAGTTGATAGAACATTGGACCTGGAATCTGGAAGACCAGAGTGCAAACCTGGCCTCAGAGACCTGCTAGCCAAGTGACCCTGGGCAAGTCACTTAGTCCCTGTTTGCCTTAGTGTCCTCATCTGTAAAATGGGAGTAATAATAGTATATACCTCTCAGGGTTGTTGTGAGGCTCAAATCTGATAATATATGTAAAATGCTTAGCACAGTGCTTGGTACATAGTAGGCACTATATAAGTGTTAGCTATTATTAACCGATATTTGCCTCAGTTTCCTCAGCAGTCAAATGAGGATCATAGTAACACCTACCTCACATGGTTGTTGTAAGGATCAAATGAAATAATATTTGTAAAATGCACTTAGCACGGTGCCTGGCACATAGTAGGTACTATACAAATGCTAAAAAAAAGGTAGTAGGTCCGAGGTACCACCTCATACCTATCAGATTGGATAATATGATAAAAAAAGGAAAACAATAAATGTTGGAGAGGATGTGAGAAAACTGGAACACTAATGCACTGTTGGTCAAATTGTGAATTGATTCAGTCATTCTGGATCATTGATTTAGCTCAAAAGAAATGCGAGATGTGCAAATTTAGAGAATACACCCCAAATGTTCACATGAACATGTTCTCCAGCCATTCTGGAGAACAATTTAGAACTACCCCCAACGGGTTATAAAGCTGTGTCTACCCTTTGGTCCAGCAATACCACTGCTAGGTATCTTATCCTGCCAGGTGATCTTCACAATCTTCCTAAGACAATTCAAATAGAAAAGATTCGATTTCCTGGCATGGCTCTGGTATACTGTCCAGGTTTCATAGGCATACAACAATGAGGTCAGCACAACGGCTTTGTAGACCTTCAGTTTGGTGGTCAGTCTAATACCTTTTCTCTCCCACACTTTCCCTTGGAGCCTCCGAAACACTGAGCTAGCTCTGGCAATGCATGTGTCAACCTCATCATCAATGCGTACATTCCTAGAAAATAGACAGCCAAGATAAGTGAACTTACCCACAATATTCAAAACTTCTCCATTTGTGATGGTTCCACATATGAATGGTGTGGTGCATGTTGATGGAACACCTGAGTTTTCTTGGTGTTCATTGTTAGGCCAAAATTAGCATAAGCAGCAGAGAATCAATCCATACTTTGCTGCATCTCAGCTTCAGAGGCTGCATTGAGTGTACAATCATTTGCAGGCAAAAAAAATAATGCACCAACACTCCCTTTATTTTAGTGTCAAGCATTCAAACTGTACTTCAGAGAGCACAACTCCAATGGGCTGGCCATGTTGTTTGAACGCCAAATGTACGCTTGCCAAAAAGACCATTTTATGGAGAATTCACACAGGGCAAGTGCTCACATAGTGGTCAGAAAAAGCAATACAAGGATGCCCTTCTCAAAGGCTCTCTTAAGAACTTTGAAATTGATTGTATGACATGGAAGACACTGGCACAAGACTGCCCAGCATGGCAGAGAAGGTGCTGTGCTCTATGAGCAAAGCATAATTGAAGTAGCTCAAAAGAAACACAAGATGTACAAATTTAGAGAATCCATCCCAAATGGTCACATGGACTATTTATGTCCAACCCGTGGTAGAGCATTATGAGCTCATATTGGTCTGATCAGCGATAGTTGGATACACTGTGACTTGACTTTACCACAGTTCTGTCATTTTGGTTCTCTTCAACAATGAAAGACAACAACCAAACAACCACTGTTAGGTCTATATCCCAAAGACCTAAAAAAGGGTGGGGGGAGGATCTATTTATACAAAAATACTTATAGCAGCTTTTTTTTATGGTGGCTAAGAATTGGAAATAGAATGGATGCCCATCAATTGGGGAATGGCTAAACAAGCTGTGGTATGTGACTGTGATGGAGTTTTATTGTGCTATAAGAAATGACAAGCAGGATAATTTTAGAAAAACATGGAAAGACTTACATGAACTGATGCAAAATGAAATGAGCAGAAGTAGGAGAACATTGTACACAGTGGTAGCAAAATCATATAATGAAGAGCTAAGAATGAATTAGCTATTCTCATCAGTACAAAGATTCAAGACAATCCCAAAGGACTAATGATGAAACATACTTTCCATCTCCACAGAAAAAAACTGATATTGTTTGAATACAGACTGAAGTATGCTATTTTTCACTTTCTTACAATGTTTTTCTTTTATTCGAGCCTTCTTGTACAAAATGACCAATATGGAAATGCTTTACATGATGGCACTTGTATAACTGATATCTGATTGCTTGCTGTCTCAGGGAGGGGGAAGTAGAGGGAGAGTAGGATAGAATTTGGAACTCAAAACTTCAAAAAAATGTTAAAAATTATTTTGACATGCAATTGGGGAAAAACAAAACATTATATATAGTTTTTAAAATAATAAAAAAAGGCAATATAAATAGGATTTGAAACAATTTTCAACTCCTTTTGTTTCTGGATCTAGATTTTTTAAATAATTTATTATTTATTCATATTATTATTATTATTTTATATTATATATTCCATTGATTTATATTTTTGATTTTTTACATTTATTTAAAGGGGGACTCCTTTTGTTTCTGGATCTAAACTTACAGCACATTACCTGTCACACTTTTTTCCATGTGTCCTAACCCTGACATATACTGATTGTGCTATCCTGAGCAAGTCACTTTAACATCTCAGTGCTCTAAACAATTCTCTAAAACTAAGCATTGCAGTGCCAGTGTGCATTAGTAGAGTGAGATTCCTAATTTGGGAGTTATACCAGTAAAATCACAGATCCAGTCCCCTATTCCTATTCTCCATTTAAAAAAAGAAGAATCAAATTGGTTGAAATTAAAGAATAAAAACAAAAATATAAAACCAACTTCCCAAGTACAAAATGGGGAAGGTGTGGCTAGATAATATTTCTGACCTTTCTGGCTTCCTTTAAGTCTCAGCTAACTCAGTCCTTTTCATTCTAGTGCCTTCCCTATATAGGTTTCTCTCTTTGTATTTGTTTGCATCTTGTCTCCATCATTAGATTGTAATCTCCTTGAGGGAAGGGACTTATTATTGCCTCTTTTTGTATCCCCATTGGCAGCTTAGCTGGAACTGGGTATGTGTAAGAAAGACATTATTAACTGGCCAAGTAAGTCTCTCTATTCCACAGAAAGTATTCAAATGTAACCACTAATAGATATTGGGAAGAATAACACCATAATAGGGGTTTGAACTGATGGCATTAAAGAAAGCTCCCAAAATCCTTTGGGCTACCCATATAGAATCTTCAGGTGGAGATGTAGCTAGCCAGAGCTTTGGGGATCTGACTGATCAGTGTGCCTGTGAGTTTCACTAACCTTTGGCTTCCTTTGTAATTTTATATATTTTATCTTATACATTTTAAAACATTATTCTGAGGAGTCCACAGTTTCACTGGACTATCAAAGGTATCCATGATACACAAGAAAGGTCAAAACCTCATAATATAGAAGAAAAGACTCAGAGGGACATGATGCCTGTCTCATAAAATAGTAGAAAAAACATTTGATTTGTAGTTGGAGAATTTTTTCTTTCCTTTACTGAGCGTTAAACTAGAACATTTCCGTATATTTTATAAGAAAGAAAAACCCAAATATTCAACAACTGTAAAGTATAGTATAGTATAGGGAGTATAAGTATAGTATAAGTATAGTAGGGAGACCCTTGGAATTATTGTCAGGATATGATGGATTTAAATCTGAGTCCTGATATGCAATAGCTGTATTATCTTGGACAAGTCACTTCTTTGAAAGTCAGTTCCCTTTCTGTAACATGAAGATAGTAATATTTGCATTGCATACCTTACAGGGTTGTTATAGAAACTAAATGAGTTAAAGTATGAAAAGTACTCTTTGAGATTTAAGAAGATGCCTCCCCTGACCCCATTCCGTTGCAGAGGCTGCTGACCCATGGGTGTGTGGAACACTGCATTGTCAGATTTTAAAAAATCAGTTTTGCTATTTTTTTCATCTCTTCCTCTTTTTTATTGAAAAAAATTGCTAAAATGAATGGCTCTCTGAGAGGAAGAGAGATATAGGGGGACGTTTAGGTGTTCTAGGAACAGTCAATAAAAATTATTTTAACAACTCTACAATTATATAAATATGTTATCATTATTATTCACTTTGAGGCAAGAAATCTTTACTAAACTATATAGATGGCACTGTGCATGGTACTGGGGGTAAAAATATGAAATGAAAAACAATGCATTTCTTGCTCTTGAGGACCTTGAGATCTGATAAGCAGACATGGTGAATGTATTAATAAGTCACTAGGGAAGTAACCTTCCGAACTCAAAATCATCCCCTTAAACTAGAGATATCTGAGGGGGGTAGATAGATATAATTCTGGCTCAGCATTCCTCTTGGAGTCTTGGGGGTGCTCTTGGGGTCTGCCTGCCCCTTCTCTCCCAGCCAGCATGTTGGTGATGTAACCATGACCCTTTGATTCACCTCTTCTTCGAAGAGACTCTTATCTATCCATACTTCTCACAAGCCACATTTCTACATTTAACCAGTCCGTGTGGACAGACCTACCTTCTAGATTCACCATTCCTGAAGGTTCCTCTCTACTCTAAATCTGTGAACCTATGAAAATCAGGCAGGGCTTCTTGGGGAGAAACCACGACACCTACAGCAGCAGAAAGAGAACAGCTATGGAGGCCCATGGCTTCCCTTCCTCAAAAGTTCCAGAGGCTCCCTATTGCCTCTAGGATGAAATGAAAACTTCTCTGGTTGGCATTTAAATCCTGTTACAGTCTGGCCGCAGCATACGTTTCTAACTTACCGCATATTATTTTCCTTCATGTAGTGCACATTGCAGCCAAATTGGCCTATTCAATGTTCTGACACAGCATTCCAGTTTCCATTCCCTATGCCTGGAATACACTCACTCACTCACTCACTCCTTTGCCTCTTAGAATTGCTAGCTCAGTCCAAGTCCCACCTTCTACACGAGACCTTTCCTGATCCCTACTAGCTATTAGGTCACCTCCCCCCACCTGCATTTACCTTTATTTATATTTTGTTTATTCTTATATGGATAAGTATTATTTCCTTCGGCAGTAAACTCACTGAAGGCAGGGACCAATTTATTATCTTTGTATCTGCAGTGCCTAGCACATAGTAAGCATTTGATAAATGCTTTGATTTTAATAACTGCGGCAGTTTTCTACTTCAGCCCCAGAAACTTTAATACAGTTAAAATCCCCGTTTTGCCACTTCCCCCTTGTGTCACCCCACCCCCCAACTCCCACCCAACAAGTCCCTTAATCTCTCTGGCCCTTAGTTTTCTCATCTGCAAAATGATCAGGTTGAGCTGAATGACCTCAGCTTTCTATCATAAATAAGAATGGATGGACTGTCAGGGTTCGAAATTGCATGGTCCCTTTTAGAGAGTCTGCAGCCCAAATCTGTCCTGTAGTTTAGAATATTTGGTTGAGGAGGAGGTGAGCCAGATGCAAACAGAAAGGAAGAAAGAAAATTATTTGCAACTCTACCTGACCAGACATAATGGTAAGAAAACACAGGGACTTCCATTTTGTCCCTTTCTTAATCTGTTTTCTGATAGGGGCAAGGGTACCTAGCTACAATTCTTTTTCTTCCTGGCATTAGCCATTTTGTAATTGGTGGGCAGAAAAAAAAGCAATCATTCCATCCTGATGGGGGCAGGCTGTGTGTGTGTGTGTGTGTGTGTGTGTGTGTGCGTGTGTGTGTTGACTCATTGATGTGGATACTTTGTCCAATGTGACAACTTTCAAATTCTTTAAGAGAACTATCATGCACCCCTCTAAGTGTCTCTTTTTCAGGTTAAACATTTCCATTCCCTTTAGCTGATCCTCATATTTTGTGATATTAAGGCTATTAATCATCCCATTTGCCCTCCTCTGGAATTGTTCATGGAGCTTGAAGGAGGAGGAGGAGGTAGGTTGAGTGTATAAGTGCGTCCTCCAACTCAGGAACATGTGGGGAGATACTGGGATCCAGGCTGGTACCCCACCCCACCTCATTCAGGTGTGGCTGATGCTGGAGGAAATGACAATAAAGTGCTGTAATGCTTAACAGACCTGGTCTGGTGAGACTATCCTTTCATAGACATTTTCCTTTCCATAGTAGCAGCTTTGCTGCAACCTCTCCTGTGTCTAAGCAGGAAAGACATTTCCTGTCTTTTCAGTAATAAGGTTGGCACCAGGTATGGTGTTTCCAATGAGCTGTGCTGGCCAGCTCTCCAAGTTCCCTTTCCCTGTGATTTTTTAGTCTCTAGCTCCTTTTTTTTTTTCCTGTGAGGCAATCAGGGTTAAGTGACTTGCCCAGGGTCACACAGCTAGTGAGTATCACGGGTCTAAGGCCAGATTTGGACTTGGGTCCTCCTGACTCCAAGGCCAGTGCTCTATCCACTATGCCACCTAGCTGTCTCCTCTATCTCCTTTTAAATTGGATTCCAACACTACCAGATTTTTTAAAAAGGGCATACTGGTTTTCATTGTTGCTTTGTTCCAGGAGAAATAGATCAAGAATAAAGTAAGTCTGCAATGAAAGGAGTAGATGCATCCAATACCTACAATAGAGGCAAGTATCAGGAAGTGAAGAAGATAAATAATGCATTGTCCTGGAGAAATCACTTACCAAGAGGAGCTGGCTGACACTGCTTTCTAAGCCATCCCACCATGATAAGCAGGAGAAATATAAGGGAAAAAAGGAGACAGAGACAGAGACAGAGAGAGAAAGACAGAGGCAGAAATGGAGTCAGAGAGAGATAGACACTGAGACAGAGACATAGACACAGATGGACAAGACAGAGACAGATAAACACACACAGAGAGAAATGATCAAAGATAAACTTTCAATCCTCTACACACACACACACACACACACACACACACACACACACACACAATATTTTAAGTGACCTCTAAAAGTGAAGGAGAAAAGCAAGGGACCATGCCGTGTTAGACTCACTTGAGTTTCTCTACAGCTGGCACTGGATCCTCTGCTACATGTGAGGATTTTGTCCACCACACCAGCAATGCAGTCAACCTGCTACATCTATCTTTTTCTAAATCACTGATGAAAATGCTAAACAGTATAGAGTCAAACAGGCAGCTCTATCTAGGTCTGACAGAGAGTTCTAGATCTCTCTATTAGAGAAATTGTTGTCCAAGTTGATGTTGACCCATTAATTATTGCCATTGATTGGGTTTGTCCATTGAATCAGTCTTTAAATCATATAATAATACTATCTTATAGCCCATCTTGTCTATAAGAATAGCATGAAAAACTATGAAATGCTTTGCAAAAACCTAACTTGATCATGACTACAGAATTCCTATATATCAATTTAATAACCCTGTCAAAAAAAGGATACGTGGCTATTCTTGCTGTGTGACCTACTCTTGATGAAGCTACGCTGGAGCATTTTGATTAATGTTGCCTTTTATAATTAATTTGGGAAGTGAACAGCTGGCTAAGAAGGCGGTGTCTGAGAACGGAATTTCTGGATCATGGTTTATAGCATAGAATTGACAGTTCCTGTCTAGAGATGGAATACCCATAACAAAGTCTGGTAAGAATATATTTTCCAGGTGGCTTGCAAACCTAATCAAAGGGATTTTAAACTAAGAAGGATAGGGGAGGGAAAATATTGCCTATGAACATTCCCCAAGTTCAGTACTATAGAGAGTAGCCACAAAGAAGGAAGAAAAAAAAAAGTAGCTGAATAGTCAACAATTTCACAGGAGACAAAATCTAAGACAGGAGCCAGTAATAAAACCATGACCTCAAGGATCTATTCACAAACGCCCCAAGTTTGCTTCCAATAAGCAAGAAGTGCTAAAGATCCTAACATGAGGTGGCAAATTTGGCCTTGTGACAAAAGATGATACCCCTTTGGTGAAACCAAAGTAATACCGCTAAGACATCACTTAGACTTGGTGGGATAAAAACCATGAATGGACTTTGGCTCTGGATGGATACTTTTTTCAAGAGACACAGGATAATTAAAACAGGGTGCAGGAGTATTGTATGTTAAGAAGGCATGCTCATGCAAGGAAATTCAGAAACCAAAGTGGGGAAGCAAAATTAAGAGTATTTGAATGTAGGTCAAAGGAGAAAGAAATGCAAGTGATTTTTGTCATTAGAGGCTATAACAGACCATCTTTTTTTATTTTTTTTAATTTTTTTTTTTGTAACAGACCATCTTACAGAAGGAAGAAATAGATAGAGTTTTGGAAACAGATCACAAGCCTCATATAAAGACATGCTATAGCAGTCATTATGCTGGTAATGTTTAACAACTGGATCTCAAAAAACTGTGCCTTCAAAATGTTGCGGTTTCATGATGTATTGTGGTGGAACCATCTCAAAGAATTCAGAGACTGTGCTCCATGTGGGAGGGCAGGGGGTGGGGTCAGAGTCACAGACTCTGCCTATCCAGGGACACCAAAAACTCTTGCAATTTCATGATGTGTTGTGGCGTAGCTAAGAGAAGGGGAAAAGGGTTGCCTTTGGATTAGAGGGGGTCCGAATCAGAGACTTTACTCCATGGGGACACCAAAAACTGTTGCAGTTTCTTAATGTGTTGTGGCAGAAGCATCTCAAAAAATTCAGTTAGACCACCTGTAATCCAAGTAGAAGCATTTATTGAGATTTACCCCTCTCATGAAGCAGGCTAAGTTCCAAGAGGAGCCAGCAACTTTAGTGAAAGCAAGATAGATGTTTATAGGGTAAGGATGCAATTACATAACAGAAATTATGAATATTAAAAAGGTAGGAGGGGTTTGTTAAGAGATTAGGTAGTAGGGGAGGGGTCCCAGCCTCAGTGGAACTGCACATGCAATTTCCCACAATGCATACAGAAAAACCCATTGGGGGTGGGGTATGTATGTATGAGAATGGTATTATAATAAGCCTCTCTACGTCATAAATTCACCTAAAGGACAGCTTTTGATATTATTGCCTAGGTGCCTATGTAGGGAAAGTTCCTTCTATTGTTTTGGGGTCTACATCCTACTCGGGCATCCTGGTGGTACTGCTTTCTGAATGGCTGAGTATTGTGGTCCCGCCTGAGACTAGATGGATGTGGTTGTGGTTGAGTGCATGGACACACCTATTGTTTCTGTGGGAAATTGGGGGGGTGTGAGGGGCAGTGACTAGGTAGGGACAGTGGGCCTGCTATTCAATGAGGAAGTTAGACTATTGGGACTGGGGGGCAGCTTTATTAGGATTCCATCAAAAACACACTTTTAAGTTTAATCAGCATTATTAACATCTTAAGTCTAGATAATCAACAAAACAATAAATTAAGCCTTGATTTGTAGTGTTTATACTTACTTCTAAGGTGTAAACGCTCACAGTGAAAATTCAATAATCAGCTCTTCTAAGCCAATTTGAGTTAGCTCCAGCACACTCCTGGTGGGGAACTTTAGTTATCCAGAAATTTGCTGGAACTCTCTTTGTGCCAAAAGCAAAGAAGCTAGTGTTTTTTCTAGTAATCACTTCATCCTTCAAAGGGTAGAGGAACCAATAGGGGAAATTCTATTCTGGGTCAGATTCTCACTAACAGAGAGAAACTGCTTGCTACTAGCAAAAAGGAGGGAACTTTGAGGAAAAGTGAGCCACTCCACCCTTGAGTTTGTGACAGAGAAGAGAAAATCCAGGCACAGCCTGGCATCCACTCTAGATTTTGGAAAAACAGATTTCAAAAGATTCAGAAGAAACACAGATATGATCCCATGGACTAAAATGTTTCCAAACTCAGTCTAGGAAGGATGAGAGAGGCTTGTGAATGAAAATCTGAAACTGCAAATAGAAACAATTCCAATGAGAAGGAAAAAAGGAGATTTGTTTGAAACGACTGGTGTGGATGCAGAGGGAACTCATTAACAAACTTAAATTTTAAAAATACAGGTAGAAAAGATAGAGGCAAGACCAAGTAACAAAAAATGAATATCAGAGTATGGCATAATCCTGTAAAATTCTGCCAGGTATGATAAAGCTGAGAATAAGGTGAGACTGATGAAGGAAGTAAAGGACTATAAAAATATGTTGTTGTTTTTAAAGTATTTGGTGAAAAAAAAAGGAGGGTGAAAGAATGAATAGGACCTTTGTTTAGGATGGATGGGTTGATGGTAACTAAAAATAGAAAGAAAGCAGAATTTCTCAATTCTTATTCTTATTTTGAATATGATTTTTATATTGGATATAATAAAAGGAAAAATGACTAACAAGGAATTGATAACCATGACAGAGGAGGAAATAGTAAAGGAGCACCTAATGCTGTCACTGGAGGTAAATTCAAGTCACCAGATCCGAGTGATCAACCTTCTTGGGTCATGAAAGAACTGGCAGTTATGATTGCTGGGCTACTAATGTCAGTGATATTTGAAAGGTTACAGAAAATGGAAGAGGTATTGCAAGATTGGAGAAGGGTGAAGGTTGTCCCAATTTAAAAAAAAAAAAGGAAAAGAACAGTGTCTGCAAGCTCTAAACTTGACATTTATTCCTGGGAAAATCCTAGACTGGGTCATTAAAAAGAGGATTGGTGAACTTATAGAAAGTGGTAATAACAAAGAGCTCGAATGGCTTCATTAGTAACATTGTGCCAGACTAACCCCCACTTTCCTTTTTCACAGGATTACTAAACTAGTAGTTAGGGGGAATGTTGTGGGCATAATTTATCTAGATTTTAGTAAAGCTTTAGAGAAAGTATCTCATACTATTGTGAACAAGATGGAGTGATATGCATTAGAACTAGATGGATGATTAGATTGAAAGATGATGATGATTCAGAGTCAACATGGCATGAAATCTCAAGTGAAGACATGACAAGAAGTCTCTTTCTGTGCTTTGCTCTCTGCTATATAACATTTTTATCAATAACTTGGATAAAAACATAGGTGATATGCTCATTAAATTTGCTGATGACACCCTTCACATCCCAGCCCCTTCCTTTTCTTTCCTATCTTCTGATACTTAATCTTCCTCCACTGGACTTTTCAGTCCAGTAAAGTCACTGGCCTTTTCACATTTATTTTCCACATGATATTCAACCTCTCATCTTTGTTCCTCTCTATTGGTTGCCCCACCTCCCCTCCCCTACTGCCATGCCTGGTATGTTCTCCCTCTTTTTCTCTGACTCCTAGCTTTCCTAGCTTCCTTCAAGACTCCACTCAAATCCTTCCTTCATGCAAGAGGAATTCCTTGGTCTCTCTCAATGCTTATGCCTTCCTTCTTTGATTAACTTCCTTTTATGCTGTATATATCATGTATGTACATAATTATTTGCATGTAGTCTCTTTCAATAGAATGCAAGCTTCCTGAGGGCAGGGATCATATCTTTCTTTCTATCCCTGGCATTTAGCAGGATACCTGAAATGTAATAGGTATTTAATAAATGATTAAAAAAAACTTTTTACTCAATCTTTTTGATTGGTTCATTGAGAGGAATATTCATATTGGATAAAGATCAGAGTCAGGATCCAAAGACTGAGAATTTGGAAGATAAGAATATAAATTTCAATAGAAACAAATATAAAGTCTTGCACTTGGGTACCCCCCCCAAAAAATTAGTTCAATTACTGTAAGGTGAGAGGAGTCATAAATAAGCAACAATTGTTCTGAAAAAGGTCTGGTATTTTTAGTGGACTGCTAGCTCAATTAAAAACAAAAAGTTAATTCAATTTTGGGCTACATTGAGAGAGGCACAGCTTCCAGGAATAAAGAGATGATAGTTCTGCCATACTTTGCCCTTGTATGGTGTTCAGCTCTGGATGTCATGGCTTAAAAAGGACATTGATAAGCTGGACAGGGTTCAGAGGAGGACAACCAGCATGGTGAAGATCTTTGAGTTTATATCATATGAGGATGGCTGAAGGATTTGGGGCACGTTTAACTTGGGGAAGGGAAAGCTTCAGGAGAGGCAGTGGTGGCTGAGTTAGCTGTCTTTATGTTTTGAAAGGCTATCATGTGCAGGAGACACTATCCTGTTATGGGTGGCCCCAGAGGGCAGAACCAGACACAGTGAATGGAGGCTGCAAAGACAATAATTTAGGCCTAATGTCAGGAAAACCTTCCTAATAATGAAAACTTTCCAAAAGTAGAATATAATGAGTTTCCTCAAGAGGTGGTGAAGTCTTCCTCCCTTCCTCCCTTCTCAAGCAGAGTCCACCGCTTGTATGTTATGAAAGGGATTCCTCTTGCATCTTGATTGGACTAGATGGTAGGTGAGGTCTTTTTCAACTCTCAAATTCTGAGATACTGTGAATAATAAATATAGACTATTGCAAAAAATTAAAGTTGAGCTTACTGGCTTATAGTTTATGGACTTTCTCTTTTTAAAAATTGAGGTATCGTTCGGTCTTCTCCATTTCTGTGGAATTTTTCCCATTCTCTCTGATCTTCCAAAAATCACTGATTATTGCTCAGCAATCACGTGTGCTGGTTCTCTCCATACCCTGGAATTTAGTTCATCTGGGCTTGGTGACTTGAACTTTTTAAGGACAGCTGGGATCTCTTTTGCTGTCTCTTTATTCATCTCGGGTTTTCATTCCTTCCTTGGCATGTTTTATCTATCTTTTCTGGTCCAAAGAGCATCGCTCTTGGTAAAAAGCAAAAACAAAAATAAAAACAAAACAAACAAAATAAGGATTGATTGGCCCTGTCTCCTTTCCATTGTGGGAAGAGGTGCTGTCTCTATCAAGATATGAACAAAGTTGGGGTAACTCGGAGAACTTCTGTTGGAGGAACAGACAGAAGTGTAATTCAATATGGCCCCAGGACTCACAGATGGTGCTTGATGTATCTAATCCTCCAAATTAATCTCAGATGATATATTTCAAGAAATAATATCATTTTTAGTTTGAAGGACAATCCAGAAATATCTCCTTTAAGATTCTGGGACATATCCAAGTGAAACAATTGTTCATACACGCCAGTTCATGGCTCCCAGGACTTTGATAATGTCCACTGAAAGGAATTCAAGGCCCTTGGGGGAGTTCCTTTTTTTCCTAACAGGTCAGCTGGGAAATGAATGTTTTTCATACGCGTGCACACACACACACACACACACACACACACACACACACATTCACTGGTGGTGGATTATTGCTGGAAGCAACCAGGAGAGAGATACGACACATCTGCAGAATAATCATGTATTTCATGTATGAAAATGTCTTTTCACACAGGTAACAACAAATCCATGTATCAATCCACAAGCATATGATTTTGGTTAATCATATTTATCACTTGGAAGACTTTGTAAAATTCTGGAAGATTCTTTTGTTGATATTTGCCTTTTAGCATATCATTCATCATATTATACTGCAGATTAATCACTTACAATTGAAGGTTAGATAGAAGCCTCTTAGTTGCAAAATTAAATGGATTGTGAAATATGGAAATTTCTTTTGCCTTTGCATGGAGGTATGAAAAACACTGAAGGAACTGCAGTTTGCATTCAGAAGATATATCCACTGCAAATTTGTGTGAGAATAGAGATTTTCACTTCTTTTAACTTTTGACAGCAAAAGAAGTGCATAAAGCAGCTTGTTGTTACTTGTAATTCAAATAATACTTGTTGTCATCAGATTGACTTGACCACAACATGTTTGGCATATAAGCACTGTTTTGCCTTATAATTTTAGATCGAATTCATTAAGAAACATGATGAAGTCTGCAGCAAAAGCTAATTTCCAAAGCCATTTAGTCTCAATAGTAATAGTTGAGGACAGTTCTTCTTGTACAGAAAATTTCAATGTCAGCCCGAACAAAAGAAATTTCAATAAAACCTTTGTTTCTCTTCATGTTGACAAGAAGGGTATGGATTGGTAATAAAAAATTAAATGTGGTCTGGGGAAAAAAAACAATCTCCCTTGCACTAGTGGCACTAGTCAAAATATTTATGCCAAGAGTTACATGTGTTTCGGAAGTCAGTAGGACATTTATCTCTGGAATTAATTCTAGACGTGAAAATGAAAATAAAAAAATGAAAGCAGACATAGATGAGACAAGGGTACCTTTTTAAAAAAAATAAAATGCAGTTGTCAAATCTAGAACACTGAAAACAATGAGAGTCACATCTGGAGGTGAGCAGAATGAACTAAAAAAATGACTGAACTGAGAACTCTGGTTTCTTTAATACTAAATAGTTGTGTGACTTGGGGAAAAGAAAACTTCTCTGGGTCTCTGATTTTTTTCTAATCTATTAAATGAAGAGATTGGTCTATATAAGGCTTGTTCCTTCAAGGTAGAGCATTCTATAATTATATGACTGATTTCATCAAGGAAAGAGATGTGGCACATCTGTGATGGGCCAGGTTTACATTGGCACAAGATCAAATATTTTTTTCCATCATTTCCAGATGTTTTAGATGTTGGCAGGATGGTGCCCTCTGGTGTTAGTTCTTAACATGAAAACAAAAATTTAGAATTAACACCTGCAGAGATGAGAGATCACACAGCAAATTAAATGCATTTACCATGTTGTTTTGTTTTGTTTTTTGGGTAGGCAATGGGGTTAAGTGACTTGCCCAGAGTCAATTTACCATGCTTTTAAAAACACAGTTAAGATGATGAGAGTCACACCTAGAGCTGAATAGCTCAGACTACTCCAGGACCTGAGTTCCAATCCCAGCTCTGCTGTGTGGCCATGGACAGATAAATTGCCCTGCCTCTCCAGGACTCAACTCCTTTATTTATGAATAATCTGGTGCTCCTGGTATAGTAACATGTATCTTTTTATGTACAGGGATATTTGGAACATTTCACATCTTTTTCAGTATTTCCTGGGGCTATACAACATAAGAAATGAGAATTCCCTTCTCTGTATATGAAAAGAAAGTGTTGTTGCTGTTGATTTTTAAAGCTCGCAAATTGGTTGTAGAAGAATTTAACTTAGAACTGAAAGGGGCCCTAGGGGTCATGTCCAATCACCCATCACAAAGATAAGGCATTTTAGGCTTAGTGAATCAAAGTGACTTATCCAAGGAAAAATCTGAATTCAAATCATGCCTCTGATATATATTAGCCATGTGATTTGGGGCAAGTAGCTTAACCTCTCAGTACTGTAGTGAGACAGATGATAGATAGATAAGTAGCTAGCTGGCTAGCTAGGTAGACAGAGAGATATATAGATATAGAGCATTTATTAAGTGTTTACTATGTGTAAAGGCTCAGTTCCTCATCTGTAAAATGAGCTGGAGAAGGAAATGGCAAACCACTCGATTATCTTTGCCAAGAAAACTCCAAATGGGGTCACAAAGAGCTGGACACAAAATAGCTGTGCTGTACCAAGATCATTCAAGCTGGACTGTATCACAGTCAGCCACAGTCAGACACACTGTACCTTGACTTCAAAATAGTGATGTCATTTTGCTCCTCTTTGAGAACCAAGGAAAACAACCAACCAACCAATCAACTATGGGTGAAGCACTGTGCTAAGTGAGAAGGATACATATAAAAGCAAACAAGACAATACCTGCCCTCAAGGAGCTTACATTCTGATGAGGACAAAAGAACATAAAAGGGTGCTGGAAAGAAGGGCAATAGGAGGGAGAGTTCAGGAAGTGGGCGGTGGCTTGGTTATCAGCTAGATATCCGGTCAGAGCTGCAAGGAGCCAGAAATGGAGTCCTAAGTTTCTCTAGGGCAGAGATGTTTGGAGAATGAAGACACTGCAAAGAGTCTAGGCAATTCTTTAAGGCTATAAATTGCAAAGCAGGTATTGATCTGCACTGATAGAGGGAGTTTACTTACTGGGAGTTCCTCACATCAATGAAGTCATAAGTCTAATCTAAACAATAACAACAAAAGAGCTCCTCAGTGAGGAATTTACCTTTACCAATGCAGATGGTCAGGCAACTAGCAATCATTAAGCACCATGTGTGCCAGGCACTGTGCTAAACACAGGAGAAATATAAATGAAGTCCCTGAAAAGACATCCCAGTCCAATGGAATGAGACAACATGCAAACCACTATGTACAATCAAGCTATATCCAAGATAAATTGGAAATAATCACCAGAGGGAAGGCATTAGAATTAGGGGGCATCTGGAAAGGCTTCCTGTACAAGGTGGAATTTTAGCTGGGATTTCAAGGAAGGCAGAGAAATTGAGAAGAATGAAAGCATCGCAGGTATGGGAGAGTGAAAATGCAGGAGCTGAGAGAAAAGCAAGGAGGCCAATATCACTGTAGGGTAGAGGAGCTTAGACAGCCAGGCAAATTGTGAAGGACTTTGAACACCACAGCACTTCAGATTTGATCCTGTAGGCAATAAGGAATCACTGGAGTTTATGAGTTTCTTAAGGGTGTGTGTGTGTTCCTTCCCTCTGACCTCAGGCTTTGCTTGGGTTACTTGAGAGAAGAGGAAAAGGAAGGTTGGTGGGGAGGGAGACTCCCATCTCCATTTCCTGCCTCCTCTCCAGCCTTCAGAGGGAAGAAGAGCAGTGAAATGGGACTGACCATCTGACCATCTGACCATCTGACTATGCACTCTCCATCCTGTGCTGCACTTGCCTCCAGCCCAATTTCCAGCTTCCTTCAGGAAGAGACCTGGTGCCTTCCATGCAATGATGAATATGCTCACATGTGGTCATACCCTACACATACCAGTGACTCTGAACCCCTGTAGGTCATCATTCAAATCGCGTTCCACCCCTGCTACCTGATTCCTTATTCCCATCCCCCTCAACCCTCCTACCCCCAAAATTCCAATCAATCTCCTCTTCCGATACTCCTTATGGAATGCCTGTTCCATAGGCAATAAACTTTCCTTTATTCCTAAATCTTTTCCTCTCCTATTCCTTCCATTTTTAAACTATTTTTGAGATCTGGATTCCCTAATGACACAGTCTCCATGGCCACCCTTTCCATTAGTAACTGCACCTTTACTCATTCCCCTCAATTCTTCGGTGGGAAGTTGGAATATTCCTTGCTCCCCATTGCCAGTTTTCCCCCCTACCTCTGTCAGTCAGTAAGCTCTCTTCCTTTGAGGTTCATGCTATGTGTCTCTGTTACCCAATCAAAGTCCTAGTAATTGTCGACTACAGACCTCCAAGTCACTCCTTTTCCTTTCTCAATGAGTTCAGTACAAGGTTCATGATTTTTCTCTGCTCTCCAACTCCCACCGTTGTACTAGGGGACTTTAACATTCATATTATTTCTCCCTCAAACACTCTAATCACTCAATTCTTCAACCTACTCCCTTCCCATGACATATTCCTTCACCCCACCAGAGCCACACATAAAGATGGTTATATCTTGCCATTACCCACAAATGTACCACCCCTACCTTCAAGAATTCCAAAATTCCCTTATCTGACCATAATCTATTGGCTTTTCATGTCTCCTTCTACGTTCCTTTACCAAACTCTACTCTTCACCAATACCATGACCTATGATCTCCTTGACCTCTCAATTCTCTCCTAGGCCATCTCCCCTGTACTAGCCACTCTCTCCTCTTCCCCATCTTGAACCATTAGTGAACCAATTCAGTTCTACACTGTTCTCTTTCCTTGAGTCTCTAACCCCCTTATCATTTAGATAATTGTGCCCTTTTAAGCCTCACACTTAGACCACCCCTACCATCCATCAATCCTATATATATGCTGCTGAATGAAGAGGGAGGAAATCATGCTACAGTTCTGATTGGGTCTGTTGCAGTCTGAGAGATTGAGACCCCTCAAAGACTGAAGTACAAGACGGGGTCATCTGGAATGAATTCACAAACTCAAGCAATTTTTAAGTCAAGTTGCAAAAAGTTTATTATTACACTTTTCAGCAGGCAAAGATTCTTAAGGAACCTGCAAGAGACTGAAGATGGAGCCAGGATTTATGTGGAAAAGGGCATGGGAAAGGAATGCCAGGGACATGATGAGGTAATCTAAAGTTTCAGGTGTCTTTGGGAGCTATGGATGAGAAAGTACAGGGAGTATACTGGATAGGGAGGGAGATGATAGAGGTATGGATCTTTGGAGTCTGGCAGGAGGAAGAGTCCTTGGGCTGACCAAGGACATAACTCCTTGGTCTGGGCAAGGCACCCCTCTCCCTCTGTCTTGATGAGAGAATGCTCTGCAACAAGGGAAAGCTTTCTCACAAGACAGGAACTTACTAAGAACTTGGGAGGCTTCCAAAGACATGATCTGAGGGCTGGGGCCTGAGCAGCCCAGCACTCTCTCGCCCAGTTTTGTGTAGCTGCACCAGGGAGAGAGATAAGGGTCGTGCTGGGGCCCATGCATGAATAACTGCTAGGCACAGTGTCCTTGGGCTGGGGAGTGGTTGGCAGAGACAGTGTTTCTGAGGCTAGGGAGAAAATTGGGGTCCAAGTACAAGCACAAGCACCCCATCAGGTCCACTACAAATTTGTTATACGACCTCAACCGGGCCCTCCTGACCCTTGTACTATGCCTCCCTTATCAATTCACTACCCCACTCTCCACAGCTGCTCTTCCAAACCTTTTTATCCTTCCTCAAGCCTCTCTTGGCCCTCCCCCTCTTCCCACCCTCTCAGCTGAGAATCTTGCCCCATAATGACAGAAAAAATTGAGGCCATTCTCTGTGAGCTCCCTTTTATCCTCTCTTCCTCATCTCATATCACTCATGTGCCTTCTGCCACTCTCTCCTTCCTCACCTTTATCTCACATAATGAGGTGGCTGTTCTTCATCCTTCTTTCTCAAAGAGGACCAATAGCATCACAATGGTGATGTCTTGACTTGAGAGTGAATTGGATTTGAATGAAACAGAGCCGTGCAAAGTCAGCTGTCTCACTCTGTCCTCCAGAATCGTTGAAGTCCAGTGGCAAGACAAAAGTCAAGACAACTGGTGATGGCCCAGGATACAGTGGGTGACCTTAACTTTTCTAAATTAAGGTCTTACCCAGGCCTCAGTTTGCCTGAGGCAATGCCCATTTAATAATTAAGGGCATTGAATTGAGACAAAAGATGGTCTAATTTGCCATCACAAAAATATCAATCTAAGAGAAGAAAACCTTCAAAGTTTCTTGCCAGAACAGAAAACAATCACTATTTGCACTCATTCTAAGCTATCAAAACCTAAACAATGAGCCATAAAGCTTTGAGCTGTGGGCTATTATTGGCCATTCAATGAAAGCCAGAGTGATTTGGTTTAAAAGGTGTAAAATAAGGTGGTCAAATAGCTCCATGAGAAATGCAATTGGCTGGTCCAGAGAATCACTGGACTCCTTTAAAACCATTATTTCTTTTGAAGCCTGTTTTTTTCAGAGCTATATTTCAAGAAATCATAATCTCTACTCGGTACCAAGGCTAACCCCTCTACCTGCTCAAGCAATCTTATTTCATCCCATGCTCTCCAACAGATTGCCCTCTCTGTCATCCCTAGTCTATCACTAATTTTTTACCTCTCCTTGTCTAGCTGTTCCTTCCTTACTGCCTAACAAACATATCTACGTCTCTCCCATCTTTAAAAAACTGTCACTGAATCCTTCAAACCTCACTATCATGCTAGATCTTTTCTTCCCTTTGTGTCTAAACTCCTTGAAAAGACCATCTCCAATAGGTGCTTCTACCTTCTCTCTCTCTCTCTGTCTCTGTCTGTCTCTGTTTCTGTCTCTCTCTGTCTCTGTCTCTCTCCTTAACCCTTTATAATCGTGTTTTTGACTTTATCATTCAATGGAAACTGCTCTTGCCAAAGTTACCAATGATCTCTTTTTAAAAATTTTTTAAAATTTGTTTTATTTTTAATTTATGGAATGAAACAAGCATTTCCATAATATAATATAATATAATAAAAAAATTGCACATGAAACTGCAAATCTATTATGCATAACTTGCCATTCCCTTTAAATATATAATAAAGTTATCATGTAAATTTCCTTTATTTCCCTTTTCCTTCCCTCCCCTCCTTGAGATGGTTACCATTAGACATTATATATGTCTTCATTATATATGTACATACACACATACATATACAAACATTTGTGTGTATGTGTCTATATGTATATGTATATATGTATACATGGTGGTGTATACATGCGCGCGCACACACACACATATGTAAAATCATTCTATATATACTTTCATGTATCAGTTCTTTTTCTGGATGCAGAGGTGATCTCTTAATTGCCAAATCCCCTTCTCCTTTCCCCACTACACTGCAAGTTCCATAGAGTGGGGGGGGTTGGGGAGTGAGCAGGGACTGTCTTATCTAAACTTTGTATCTCTAGGTTTTAGACCAATGCTTTCTACACAATAGGTGCTTAATGTGTTTATTGGGTAAAAAACTAAATCAATGTTTGGGGCATTTTAACAACCACCAAATCTATCACTTGTCTCAAGCTCCTAACATTTTTGAGCAGACATAGCCTCATAGAATTTATAGCTAAAAAGATCTCAGAGCTCATGTTGATGGGGTTGGAATCTGAGCCCCAGAAAGAAAAAACTCTGGCCCCAAACCATTTCCCACCCTTGGTAATTCTATTACCTCATGGACCCTGGACTTTCCCACATGGTCAAATCTCTGTTCCCCTGAGGCTATGATCCCATCAACTGGCCTTTCATTGTGGCTACACCCAATCTCCCAATTCTGTTACCTTTAACCTAGCTTGGCCTTCCTTTGTTTTACTTCCCTGGACATTTCCCACACTTAATCCTAGCTAGGCTCCATTGTCCAGGTCCCAGGAGTTCAGTTCACCCCATCTTACTGGCCACTCCCATCCAGATCTCCTCAGACCCCTTCTCCAGTCACTCCAAACTACTTAGCCAATCCTAGATCCCTCCCACAGTCTTTCTGTATATAAGGTCCATCTTGTCTCCATTAAGATGCTCAGATTTTTACAATCTAGCCAATAGCCCATAGATGCTCAGACTCCTTAAGAGTCTAGCTAATATGGCGAATCTTCAATAAACTTTGTTTTTGGCTGCAAGAAAGCTTGGGTCAAATTCTTTCGGGCAGGACCCGGGTATCGTGATTTTGGGGTGCCAGGACCCCTAATCTCTAGACTGCATCAATGCAATCCTATGTGATAGAGTGGCAGGAACACCAGCTCTGGAGTCAAAGAAACTGTGTTCAAATCTCACCTCTGCTGCTTACTAAGGAGGTCAAGTGACCCAGAGCTTCAGTTTCCTCAAATGTAAAATGAAGTAGGTTAGATGATATAGGCTCTGAGGTTTCATCCAACTCCAGATCTATGATTTTATGTATATCCTAGATCTATCTCATATATGAATAACCTCTTCATTTGATAGATGAGGGAACTGAGGTCCTGAGAGGGGAAGTCATATAGATGGTAGGCTTGGGATTTGAACCCAAGTCCTATGACTCTAAACCTAATACTTTTACTATACCACAACAAGATACTGCCTTTTCTAGAATTCTTACACTCACAAGATCTTAGAGTTTGAAGGGTATTTAGAGACGATACAGTTCAACTCTCTCGTGTTACAGATGATGAAATTGAAACCCTGGAGTGGGGAAGTGACATGGCCAAGGTCACACATGTAGAATTTGAATTCACCTCTTTGGACTGCAGCACTAGCGTTCTTTCCACTGGTCTCGAAGAGCCTGAGCTCTTTCCATTTGGGGTATAAAATTTCTGAAGGAGAGTCTTCATTGCTGAAAAATGAGGTAGAGGGAGGGGAGAGTTGGAGAAGAACTTTTCCTTAAATATCTTTATAAACACTTCTTCAAGGCCAAAGACCAGGGTGGCTTTAGTCTTTCAAAATCCAGTATATCCTGTTACAACTAAAATAACCCCAAGAGGGAAAAAAGAGAAGGATCTTAGGGGGAAAACCCAACAACTACCCCCCTTCATCTCTTGAGCCCAATGATTTCGATGGCAAAATATGTACCGTTCTTTGGGATTGTGCTGGTTTTGGCCACAGCTTCAACAGATGACCTTCCTAAATTAGAGTTTTCCTTGGAGAAGGATTTTAAGAGTGGAATTTATTAATTCAGGAAGAGCCAATCCCTTTTTGCACTGTAGGAGAGAATGCCAGGGACATTGGCTCCAAATGCTGAGCTTAACACGCAGTTCACAGTTCAATGATTACCTAACACCCACCTGCTATTCAGTAACTGGGCTCCTTCTCTCCTTTACATCCAGTGGGGGCTGTGAGAGACTGACCAGGCAACCCAAGGAAGCAGCACTACAACCCTACCTGTGGTCAGGTGGTCCAGGAGCTAAGTCCGCTACTCCTCAGGGAGTGGGACAAAGTTGATGGGGACATGCTGCACCTCGGCCTCAGTGTGATTGCTCTGATGACCCTGGGCTTCCCTTTCAGCTTTGCCCCAGAAACTGGTTGGCCATTCTGTCAGCAATAGTGACTCACTGGGGAAGGTGTCCTCTGGACTGTAGCTGGAGATGGCTCCATATGTGGTGGTTGTGAAATGTTTTCCTCTGTGGCTTCTTTTCAAATGATTATTAAACAAAGAGAAAGGTAGAGAAAAAGGGAGATATAGAAACAGAGAGACAGAGACCGAGAGACAGACAGAAAAAGAGAAACAGAGACAGTGACAGAGACAGAGAAAGCGGTAAGGAGATGGAAGAGATTCTTGCTCAGAGGTTTCCCTTTTTACCATTGACGACAGAACTGAAAAGAGATGTCACTGGAACATTGTATAAGTCTACATTGGAGATATTGTGGGTTCGGTTCCAGACAACTGCAATAAAGTGAAATTTCAATAAAGCGAGTCACGTGAATCTTTTGGTTTTACAGTGCATATAAAAGTTATGTTTATACTATACTGTAGTCTATTAACTGTGCAATAGTATTATGTCTAAAAAAACAATGTCTGTACCTTAACTGAAAAATACTTCATTGCTTTAAAAAAATGCTAGCCTTCAACAAGTCAAAATCCTTTTGCTGGTGGAGGGTCTTGCCTTGATGTTGATGACTGGTGGTTGATTAAGGTGGTGGTTGCTGAAGGTTGGGGTGGCTGTGCTAATTTCTTAAAATAAGACAGCAATGAAGTTTGCCACATCTATTGACTTTTCCTTTCACTTGAACACTTAGAGGCCATTGTAGGGGTATTATTTGGCCTAATTTCAATATTGTTGTGTCTCAGGGAGTAGGGAGGCCTGAGAAGGAGAGAGATGGGAATGGCTGGTCAGTGGAGGTGTCAAAACACACAACATTTATTGATTAAGTTAACTTTTTTATATGGGTGTGGCTTGTGGCGCTCAAAAACATTTACAGTAGTAAAATCAATGATCACTGATCACAGATCACCATAATGGTGAAACAACAATACATATACAACAATAATGAAAAAGTTTGATATATTGTGAGAATTACCAAAATATGACACAGAGACGCGACGTGAGCAGATGCTGTTGGAAAAATGGTGCCAATAGACTTGCTTAATGCAGGAAGTGTTATCTGTGAAGTACAGTACAGTAAAGCACAATAAAACAAATTATGCTTGTATAGTGAAAAGAATATTAGGTCAGTATTCAAATCTTACCTCTGACACTGAATAGCTGGGAGACCTTGGGCAGGTCACCTAACTTGATCTATAAAATAGAGATAATAATAGCATCTACTTTGCTGGGTTGTTGCAAAGTTCCAATGAGGTAATAGGTAAAGTGTTTTGCCAACTGTATTTATTACTCTTGTTATTGCTGTTATTACTGCCTACTGCCAGCTGTAACTAGTGCAGTATAATAGAAAGACAGTCAGAGATGGAGTCGTGAGATCTGGGTTTAAACCCTCCCTCCCAGAATTAGCAGCTGTGGGACCACAAACAAAGTTGCCTGACTTCTTTGTGCCTCAGTTTCCTCATCTGTATAATAGAGACAATAAGATTTGTGCCCTCTATTGGGAGGAATCCCCCTTTGCAAACCTTAAATGATAATATAATTTGGAGTTAGACGTAGTAGGGGTAAGAGCCTGGCTTGACCATGACCTTGCTGTGCAATCTTTGGAAGGTCATTTCAGCTTCTGTATCTGGCAAAGAGGAATCATAAGCCTTGTACTATTTGGCCCATAGGGTGGTCTTAAAAAATGCCCTCCTGACAACCTTAAAGCATTATAGAAATATGTGTCATGATTATAATAATCAGAAGCATTGGCTCTCCAGGGCTCCTCGACCTTGTAGAGAAGAGTAGGCAATGATGCTCAAATCAACTAACAGCTCTCTGCTTTTGAAAATGTTGCCGGGCAGCAATTTTGCATGGTGAATTAAGTTCCGGGCCTGGAGTCAGGAAGACTCCTCTTCCTAAGTTCAAATCTGGCCTCAGACACTTGTGGGACTTTGGGCATCGCTTAATTCTGTTTGCCTCACTTTTCTCAACAGTAAAATGAGCTGGAAATGGTAAACCACTCCAGGATCTTTGCCAAGAAAATCCCAAATGGGGTCACAAGGAGTTAGACACAACTGAAACAACTGAACACAAAAACAAGCTATGTACCTACTGTTGCTGGATTTGTTTTTACCCTTAATTATTTAAAAAAAAACAGTGAATTTCATTCACTATTAATATGATATGATACGAGATAATCTGTTTCATTATTTCATTCAGACTGGAATGGAAGGGCTACTCATGAGTCCCATATTACTACTGATAGAGCATTGTTTTTTATAAAGAACTTTTCATTTCTGGAAACTTTGAGAAGACTCATGGAGAGTAGGGACAAAGAGGAGAGGGAAGCAGGCACACAGTGAGGTTCCTGAGAGAGGGCAGAGACTCTTGTGAATACTAAGGGATGAGACACCACTTCTAGCTGTTCCTTCCCTCCCTCTCTGAAATTACCACTCATCCAGTGAAGGGAGAGGAAGAGGAATGAAGTGTATGATGGAAACGGGGGTGAGGGAGAGGAAGCAATAGCCAGGGCAGAGACATGTCTGAGTACAAAAAGTCACAGCTAAAAAGAAAAAAAAGATTGCTTTTCTTCCCATTCTTTTCATTCTCCTTTATTCTCCTGACTTCCAAAGGGAACTCTGAATTCAAGCTTAGTTGGGAGCTCTCTTCTCCAAGGGAAGAAAATGTCCCAAACCAATTTTCAAAGATAGTATTTCTTCCCTGATGAAAGGTAACTCCAGTTCATCGTACCGTTTAGACTAGAATAGCCCAACCTCAGAGAGTCCACCCTCCACTCCAGAACAAGCAATCCAATACCCAGAAAGAAGGAAGCAGGATTTCCGGGTCATTCATCTAGTTTACTGTCTCTTTGCCAGTTAATGCAATCCTCAGCTGCAGAGTCCCAGCAAATAACAATCATCTTGGCAGATTACCCCAAATCAGAGGTGGAAAACAGCCACGGTGGATATAGTTTTCATACACTAAGGCAATTATAGCATTATCACAATTCCCTCTTGCCTGATGACTTGTTAAACTTGAAATGTTTTATAAGACAAAAAAACAGTTCTTAGGGAAACTGTTAGTGTGGTGGAAAGGACACTGAATTTAGAATCTATAAAGATATGGGTTCTAACTTCTAGTCTTTATTTTGCTTGGTGATCGTGGGCAAAAATCATAAGATGCCCTCTCTGAGCCTCAGTTTCTTCACCTGTAAAATGGGGATAATAATACTATTGTTGTCAATGAATTTCTATGAGGAAAGTGCTTGCTGTATCTTAAAGTGTTGTATAAAAAACTCTTCTAGTTAGTGCAAAACCACAGAAATTCAGAATTGGAAAGGTTCTTAGAGGCTTTGAGATGGCACAGTGGATAGAGGCACTGGGGCTGGAATCAGGAAGTCCTGAATTCAAATCCTACCTCAGACACTTACTAGCTGTGTGACTTATGGCAAGTCACTTCACCTCTATCTGCCTCAGTTTCCTCCACTGTAAAATGAGTATAATAACAACACCTATCTCCCAGAGTTGTTATGAGGATCAAATGAGATAACATTAGTAAAGCACTTAGTTCAGTGCCCGGCATATAGTAAGTACTTAATAAATGCTCACTTTCCTCCCTTCCACCTACTCCAACCTATACCTGAAAAAAAATTCCTTCTACCACATAAAAGTCATCCAACTTTTGCTTAAAGACCTTCAGGGAAGGAGAGGAGGTCCACTGCCTCCTGAGGCAGCCAGTCTCACTTTTGGACGGCTCTAATTGGTAACAATCTCGCACCAAGCTTGAATTGACTTCTTTGTGACTCTTTGCCATTGCCCCTGGTTCTTTCCTCTGGGACCCAAGAAACAAAACAAAGTGAAGCGAAACCCAAATGGAATCACTCACCTCCATTACAGAGATTCAAATATCTGAAAACAGCTAACATACCCCCCATTCTATTTTCTAGGCTAAACATCCTCAGTTCATTTAATTGTGATGCAATGAGATCTTGAGGTCCTTTGCCATCCTGATTTAATTCAATTCATCAAGCACTTATTTACTAGCCACCTATTATATGACTTGCACTGTGCTAGGTGTTGGGGATACTGAAATGAGAGTCCCTGGTTACCCTCCTCTGTAACAATGTCTATCTTGGCAATGTCTTTCAGAAATTGTGGCACCCAGAACCGGACCTCGTATCCCAGATGTGGGCTAACTAGGACAAAGTACAGTGGGCCTACCCCCTCCCAAGTCTTAGATACTACATGTTTTTAATGAATCCTAAGATAATCTTTTTGTGGCTTCCATATCAACATCATATTGAACAGATCTTATCACGCTTCCCTCGTTTCATACTTGTGAAGTTGATTTCATTGGTTGATTTGATTTTTTTCCTACTTTTTAGGAATCATGATTTCATCAGTGCATGTGAGGAATTTTCTCTATGCCCTCATCACTAATAAATTCCATCTGATTCATTTTGGTCCAATTATTGTAAGGATCAACGTAAATCATGCACAAAGAGGCTTTCTAAACTGTAAAGTACTATACACAAGTTAGTTATTGGGACAGTAAGAAGGCTGTCCAGGGACAATGCGATTACTGGACAATGAAATAACATGGACCAGTTGCCCTGTGCTGGTGGCAAACACAACTTTAGACTAGCAGCTTTTCTATCTCAGATGACTCCAAAACAACAAGTAAGGATTTTCGTGTGCCCCCATATAAGCACTTACACATTGGAAAATTTGTGATGTTTCTGCAGTGGGGACTCGTGCCACCCATGCACATGTGATTCTTCTTCCTCCTCCTCCTCCTCATCATCATGTCATGCCTAGACTATTGCAATAGCCTGCTGGCTGATCTTCCTGCCTCAATTGTCACTCACTCTAGTCCACCCTAACCTTAGCCATCAAAGTGATCTTCCTAAAGCACAGATCTGACCGTGTCACTTCCCTGTTCAATAAACTCCAGTGGCTTTCCATTGCTTCCAAGATCAAATACAAAATCCTATTTGGCTTTTCATAACTTGGACCTGTCTTACATTTCAAATTCTTTTATACTTTACTTCCCTCCATGTACTGTGCCATCCAGTGACACTGGCCTCTTTGTTGTTCTTTGCACAAGACACTCTATCCCTGAACTCTGCATTTTCATTGGCTGTCCCCCATGCTTAGGATGTTCTCCCTTCTTATCTCTTCTTCCTGGCTTCCTTCAGGGTTCAGCTAAAATCCCACCTTCTACAAGAATCCTTTCCTGATCCCCCTTCATACTAGTGCCTTCCTTCTGATATTACCTCTAAGTTAGGTCTAGTCTGTACATGGTTGTTCGTATATCTCCCCTTTCAGATTGTGAACTCATTCAGAGCAGGGACTGTTCTCATCTTTCATTGTCTCCCCAGTGTTTATACAGTGGGTGCTTAATAAGTGCCTGTTGACTTACTGACTTGAATTGACTCCATGATTTAATATTAGAGGTAACAGCTTTATGGAATTCATGTGTTTCCATTCATAGGCTTAGAAGATAAATGGATTTTAAAATGTTTTGGAATAACTTATGAATTATAGAACCACAAATGACCACTGAAAGGAAGCTGAGGTATTAGGACCTATATCAAGGAAGTCAACCATACCTTCTTATATTACATCCCTTTGGGCCACTGTAAGAAATAGAATATTGGCATACGGGCCAATATTGGCCCATGGATCTGATGTAGGCAATTCCTATTTTTCCTATGTTAATTAGTTGGTTTTTAAGGGAAAAATAGGTGGGAGAAGGGGACTGACTGGATGGGGATGAAGGAAGTGACTTGTGCCTCTCATGTGATTTAAAGTCAGGAGAAAGGGCAGTGGGAAGAAAGCTGGCTCTAGAGTCTGAAGAACAAGATTCAAATCCTGCCTGTGATGCTTATCACCTGTGTGACTTTGGGTAAGTCACTTAACCTCCTTGGTACTCAATTTCCTCATCTACAAAATGAGTGAGTTGGACTTGATGCTCTTTAAGGTCACTTCCACCTCCAGATGATGGTCCTATGCTTGCTATCCTTGCTATAATCTTGGCATTGCCACTTACTGCTTTTAGGACCTTGGACAAATCACATTCTCTCTTTGGGTATCAGTTTCCTCCTTTGAAAAGGGAAAGGGTTTTATAAGATGCTTTCCAAAGTCTCCTTCCAGCCATAAATCTTAAGATCCCATGACCTCATTCTTGGATTCCATTTATACAAGGGTCAGTATCCTGATTAGCATCTCTCTTCCAACTCCATTCCTAGTAAGAAGGTTATTTGTGTTCTCTTGATGAATAGGGCCTAAATTTAAATCAACCAAAAATCTTATTTATAAAAACTGTAACTGGTCTGGAAATCTTATTTCTTTGACATGGGAACTCAAAACCATGCTACCCAAGAATCACTTGAAAGAGAAAAGATTTAATGGATAACAGGGTAGTATAGTGGATAAAGCTCTGGAGTGACAAAGACATGAGTTCAAATCTGGCCCAAGAGACTAACTAGTTATATGATCTTGGACAAGTCACTTGTCCTTTATCTGCTTCAGTACCCTCATCTGTAAAATGGGGACAATAATAGTACCCAACTACCTTCCAGGGTTGTCATAAGAATAAAATGAGTTAATATTTGTAAAGTGCTTTGTAAACCTTAAAGTATTATTTAAATGTCAGTTGCTATTGTGGTTGTTATTTCATAGAGATGTGATAGCTGTCTTCAAATATTTGAAGGACTGTCACACAAACTTGTTTTCATGTGACCCCGGAGGGTAGAAATAGGAACAAGAAATAGTGGAAATTACAGAGAGTCAGATTTGACTCAACATACACAAATTGTTCCAATAATTTGAATCATCCAAAAGTGGAACAGGTTGAAGGGAGTGAAATCCACCTCACTGGATCTCTGAGCTTGAGGAGTCTGCTTAAAGCCTTGTACCTTGGCAGCCCCCAGTAAGAAAGTGAAAAGAGGACTGTAGGGGCAGCTAGGTGGCACAGTGGATAGAGCAGCAGCCCTGAAGTCAGGAGGACCTGAGTTCAAATCTAGCCTCAGACCAAACACTTGTCACTTATTAGCTGTGTGACCCTGGGCAAGTCACTTAACCCCAATTGCCTAAAAAAAAAAAGTACTGTAATCAGAGGCAGTAGACCTGCATACCCAGCTGGGACAATTAGTAGAAGAGTGATCTTGGGCAAGTCCCCTTCCTCCCTCTTGTGCTTCATTTTCTTCATATGTAACATGAGGAGGCTGGACTTGAGGATCTCTAAGGCTCCTTCCAGATCTGACATTTGAGGATGCTGAGCAAAAGATACATCTCAAAAAAATGGTTTGGAGGCATCTGTAAAATTCATTTTTCATTGGACAGTTTCTAGAGAACTAAAAACATTTCATTATCATCACTAATCCACATTGGTTGTTGATGTTGTTGTTGTTTTAAATCTAAAGAGAGGCAGAAAACCAAATCCACACTTCCTGCCTCCCCCGCCCCCCCCAAAAAACAAATACAGGTTCCTATGACATTATTGACACATCACCACCCCCTTGTGGTGATTAAAAAAAGAAACCTTGAAATTTCCCATTTTCCTTCCCAAAGATCACAGAATTTAGAGATGGAAGAGTCCTCAAAAATCATGTATTACAGACCTTTCATTAATGAGGAAAATGAATTTCAGGGAGGTGAAGTCACACTCCTCATGTCACAAAGGGATTAGAGATCTCTTGGTGAAGCATCATTAGAGCGGGAGAATCAGTGTTCTGCTAAATATCAATAATCCCAGTAATAATAATGAGGAGGAGGAGGAGAAGAAAGCAGAGGACAAGGAAGAGCATTTGGCATTATATGGCACTTTAAGTCTTGCAAAGTGCTCTAAATCCATTATCTCATGTGAGCCCCACAACAACACTACAACATAGGCAGTACAGATCTTAAGAGTCTCATTTTACAGATGAGGAAATGGACTAAAAGAGATCAGTGACTTGCCTCTGGTCACATAGCTAGTGAGAAGCAGAATACCACAGTGCATCTGGCCTCAGAATGAAGAAAACCCGGATTCAGGTCTCGCCTCTGATGGGAATCATTTGACCTCTTGGAGTGTTGACTTGCATTGCAAGAGGGAGCCTTCTGGTCCCAAGTGGTTCCCTCTCACAGTGAGATCACAGGTGCAGCTCCCCTCCAGGCATTATCCCTATCTCATGCAGCTAGCAGATATCAGGGGCAGGCTTTAAAGCGATAGCTTCCTGACTCCACATCAAATCTTCTTTCCACTATGCATGTGGGACCTTAATCAGTTCACTGCCCTTCTCTAAATTAGGTTCAGTTCTCTCATCTCTGAAACAAGAGGAGTACATTCCAGCTCTAAATCCAATGATTTCTAAGGGAAAGCCAAGATTTAAAACAAGGTCTTCTGCCTCTAAATGAAAGCATTTATGATCACTAGATAATTCAATGAAATACACAGTTACAAAATTCTCACTGTGTGCTGTGAAATGTGCGGAGTGAGTATAAGCGATCTGGAGAGGAAAGGTTAGGATAACACAAAAATGAAAAGCGGTCTCTTTTTCCAAGGAACCCGGGTTATTAGATATAATAGAAATAGAATTGAATTTAGAGTCAAAGGACCTAGGTTTGAACCCAGCCTACTACTTGCTTGCTGGCTTTATGACCTTGTACAAATCTATTCATTTCTTTGGGCCTCAGTTTCCTCATCTGTGAAATGAAAGAGTAGAACTAATTAATCTCCTAGGTTCCATCCAGCTCTTTAGGACCTAAATCAGTACGCTGTAAGGTGGGAATATGAAAGGACCAAAGGAGAGATACAAAATTCTCTATGAAAATATGAAGAGGGAGAGATTACTTCTAGACAAGAGAATCCATGTAGGAGAGAACTAAGTTCAAATTCTTTTCTCGAATATTTACTGACTGTGGCCATGAGCACATCTTTTCATCTTCTCTGAGCCTCAGTTCCCTCATCTACAAAATTTAGGCAATACCACCTTCAGTGGGATACCATCCTTCATGGGATACTTGTGAAGATCAAATAAGATAAGGCATACAAAGCACTTTGTATACCTTAAAATCCTAAATAAATTATTATTGGTATTATTATTTGTTATACTTCCTTCTAATTTCCACTTCCTTTGTCTAGTTATCAAGGTAGTATTTACTTTGCCCCATATAAAATAACCTATGTCCACGGGCTGACAGTTGATCATAGAGTTAGAGTTAGGAAGGGCCTTAGAGGTCATCTAGTTCAACCTCATTTTACAGATGAGGAAACTCAGGTTAAGTGACTTGCCCAAGGCCACAGAAGGAATAAGTGGCATAATTGGAATAAGTAAAGTGATCAAACTTCCCCATTTGGCTGGAAGAATTCGCTTTTCACAGGGATTTTTTTTTTTCTGGAGCCTAGTGCACTCCCAAGTTAGATAAATACTAAATTATTGTGACATGCCAAAGATTGAATGATATGGACCTGGAGGCAGTGGCTGGATGAGATGAAGATGGAAGCCAGCACCAGGCAGAGATGAGAACTCTGAGCTGCATGAGAATCTGGATAGAAGCCAACACTGAAGGCCATTGTATTCAAGTTATCCTAGACTAACCCAGTTTCCCTTCATAACTGGGAACTAGACTTACAGAAAGGGGAAATCCTAGAGATAAAGTTAATTTAGCTTTCACCAAATCATGCACTGACAAATTTGCTGATAAAACAATTTCTCATACTACTCTTGTCCTCGAGCAGAGAAATAGAAGTTACACAATAATAAAGTTCGCAGATTCAGAATTTGTTGAATAGCGTCCAAAGAGTAATCGTTAAAAGTGTCAATGTCAACTGCCAGAACAGTCTCTGGTGGAGACCTCCAGGGAGATGTCTTTGTCCATGCTCTGCTTCACATTTTGATTAGGGACTTTGATGAACTTTTAACATTCTTATTAAATTTGGAGATACCATGAAATTAAGAGAGAGAGCAACCATGTTAGATGAGAGAACTAGGAGACAAAAACAGGCTATAATGTTAGGGTGAATCTATTAAGTTGGAATTTATAAATGTCAAGTCCCATACTTAGGCTACAAAATTAATATCACAAATATAAAATGATCACCATGTAATTTAGTTCAATTCGGTATAGCATCCACTATGTGCTGTGAAATGTGCTAGATAGGGGAGGGATGGCAGAAGGTGCAGAAGGCAGAGGCATATCAAGATGGGAGTTTATCTGAAAATATCTGAGGACTTTTTTGTAAATTTAAAGTTCAGTATAAATCAACAATGTGATGTGACCACCAAAAAATTTGATTTGATCTCAGATTCACAGAAAGTAGAGTGAAAACAAGGTAGGGAATGGTCCCACCGTATTCTGCCCTTGTTAAACTGCATTTGGAGTATTGGAAGGAACTTGAGAGTTTTATTTCTCCGAAAGTGAGAAACAAGAATGATTTAGGGACTCCAGATTATGTCATTCATGGATGAATTGAGGAACTGCTAATATTTAGCACAAAAACCACTTCAGAGGATCTTAAGATCCTAGGGCCATTGGAGTCAGAAGGGATCTTAGAGGTAAGGTAGGCCAACTCCACCATTTGATAGGTAAGGAAACTGAGGCCTAAAGAAAGGTAGTCATTTGCCCAAAATCACACAGAGGGATTCCAACACAGGTACTCCTTTTCTAAAAACTCCATACTCTTTCCACTATACCAGAGTCTTAGTTTACTGATCTGCACATTGGGAGCATCTTTGATCCCTTCCAGTTTTAATATCCTAGAGTTCTGTGGTTCTAACTTACAAAGCTACCCTGCCTATTCTCTTATTATGCTAAGCAAGTTTTCTTATTGCTTGGTCAATGCCAGGAGAGTTGATGACTTAACCAGATTATTTCCGTTTCAGTCCCATTACTTCTAAAGAGACCAAATGTGTACATAATAACAGGCCATGTGTATCCCGTTGCTCCTTGCCAGTTGGGGAAATTTCATCTTTCAGGAGAAGAGAGAAAAAAAGCCCCAACTGATTTTTTTGAAAGTCATTTTGGCCTTTTAAAAGACTCTTCTGTGTTCTGTGGTCAGGTTGTACTCTTGTTCCTGGTCATATTACTGCATTTGTTTTAGAAATTGGCACCCCAAATTCATGGAAATGGTGTCAGTGTTAAAGAGACCTACTGCAGATGATTTTATTAACCCAAATGAGGTCCCACGAGGAAGCTTGGGGTATAATGGTGTAAGAGATGATAAGACCGCTCCCAGTTAAGAAGGTCTGAGGTTGGCTGCTTAAAATCAGCAGGTCTGAGTATTACACCAGGGAGACGCTTTTTGGGCTATAATCATATAAGCCTGTCTGCATCCTACTTTCTCACTAAAGACATTTTGGAATGAATTATCACTTTCAACCAATATGTTTGTAATCAAGGAGTGGTCGGGCACGGCTGTTTCTTATATGTATGACAATGCCTGGTGTTAGGACATTCACTGCCTCTGCCTTGAAAGGCTCCAAATTGTCTAACATAACTCTGTTTGGGGACTTCAGTGTTTACTTGGTTGAAGAAACTGAGATTGTTTAGACTGGAAAAGAAAAGATGGAACAAGGGCATGGGAGGTGTCTTCAGATATTTTAAATGCTTGCATGTGGAAGAAGGATTTTATTTTTTTTGCATGATTATTCCAAAAGACAGGACTGGGACCAATAGGTGAAAATTATGGGGGTGCAGGTGGTGCAGATTTTGACTTAGTGTAATAAAGATGAGCTGCCTATCAGCTAGAGTTGACCAAAAAACATTATGAGCTACCTCATTGGGTAATGAATTCCCCATCCCTGGAGGTGTGAAATAAAGGTTGGATGACAGCTTGTTGGGAATATTGTAGAGGGAATGATTCATGCTTCAGGGAAGGGTTGGATTCACAAAGTACTTTGTTTTTCATCTCTCTAAAGCAGTAATCATGTAACCTTCCATATTAGTTATCTGTGCTTGAGTCTTAAAGAGGATTCACAGTCTAGTGGATACAGGGCTGGGTCAGAGTTCAGAAGACCTGAATTCAAATCTTGCTTCTACCATCTACTAGTTGTATAACCATGGGCAAGTCACTTAATCCTCTAAGCCTCAGGCAACTCCTTAAAACTTATTTACTAAGTTAAGGATGGCTAGAAGCTCTGTAAGGTCAATGAAATCATAGACTTCTGACATGTTTTCTTACTAGAGCATAAACTCTGTAAAAGCAGGGAGTATGTTTAATCTAAACTTTGTATTCTCCACTTCCAGGACCTAGTATAGGTATGTGTTGTGTGTATACATACACACACATGCACAAGTATAGGTATGTATATGTGCATGTGTATATATGCATATATGCATGCACATACATACACATGTATTGCATATATACACACATATGTATACGCATGCATACATATACACATGTATATGTGTGTATGTATTGCATGTATGTGTGTATATACACAAGTGTATGTATACTAACGACACATATATACACATGTATATTGAGTAAATGTATATATGTATGTACACACTCATGTATATGTGTGCACACACGTGTGCATATGTGCGCATGTACATGTGTGCAATATATACCCGCATGCGCACATGTGTGTCTGTGTCTGCATTTATGTATGTACACATGCATGCGTGCACAGTGCACACGCGTGTGTGCGTGTGCATGTGTATACATGCGCATGCATATATGTGTGCGTACATATATGCATTGCCGGTATGTACATACAAATACACATGTGTGTATATGTACACGTGCATATATGACACAACACAAACAACATGTGTATATAATATGTATAGGTGTGTATATGTGTTATGTACACTTATTATTTATATATGCATATACATATACACACATATAGTTAAGTTTTAGCTCTCTTCCAAATGTAAGCTTCTATGATTCTTACATACTCTAATCTATATGTCTTATTAAATGTCTTTATTTTGAACATAGTGTATATTTCCATTTCTGTACTCCAGTCATCCCAGCAAGTCTTCACAATACCTCGTTGATCATATTTTTACCTCCTTGTATTAAAATGGAAAGTTTGCTTTGTTTATTAACAAATCTCCATGGTATCGAGGCATCTGAGCTCCTAAGGATCCCCTAGCCTTCCCTGATCTCCCAGTTGTTGCTCTTCTCCATGGTTCTATATTGCCAGAACACTGACCTCCTATGTGCCCCTCCCTTCCCTTGCTTGTATTAGATTTATTTGTGTACATGGTACAATTGGATCCAGTGTAATTTAAGTTCCTTGAAGGTGGGAAATATTTAATTTTTTTTATCTTCATATTCCTATGGCCTTGTACATGATATGAATAAATGAAAAAGTTTATATTAAAAAAAGAAAAAGTTTATATTAAGAGCTTCTTATTTATCAGGCACTCTACTGAGTGGTAGGTATACAAATACAGTAGCACAAGACCGTTGCTTCCCTAAAGAAACTTGCATTCATCCATATTTTATTTTATATTTAAGAGTTTGTATTCTTATAAAGACAACACAGATAGAGAAGAGGTGACCAGAGAGGGGTATTTTGCTTTGGAAAGTCATAGGGATGGTGAATAGAGGCATAGGGGAGAACACTGGCACACCCTTTCCAGTTGTGATGGCAATATTGATTGGATTAGGGTTCCAGCATTGGGGGTGATAAGCTAGCAGCATGTTGTCAGGTAGAGAGATGGCTAAGGTCTAAAGTATGGTATGGCCAGGGCTGGCTAGATGGAGTGGACCATATGAAGCAGCCTCTAATAAAGCCAACACAGGACCTAGGATAAACCTGCCAGAACTGAATGTGTGATAAGCCCAGGGCATGGTATCTGATCCAACAGGTAAAGAGGAAGGAAGCAGGCAAAGAGAGGAGAGTGTGTTTGATAAATGCTTTCAAATGGAATTGAGTTGAATTCAATCATTTGTTCCTCTGTGAGAATGTAAGCTCCTTGAGGTCAGTAGTTATTTTGGTTTTGTCCTTGTATTCCAGACTTTTGGCAGTTGGGTGGCTCCATAGTGCATAGAGTGCCGGTCCTGAAGTCAGGAAGACTCATTTTCCTGAGTTTAAATCTGACCTCAGATACTTACTAGCTCTGTGACCCATGACAAATCACTTAACCCTGTTAGCCTCAGTTTCCTCTTCTGTCAAATGAGCTGGAGAAAGAAGTGGCAAACCACTCTATTATCTTTGCCAAGAAAACCCCAAATGGGGTCATGAAGAGTTGATCATGACTGAAATGACTGAACAATAACAAATCCCAGCCTTCCTGGCTACTTTATTGGACTTTTTTTAGTCTGTGTAAGATACCTTTTTTTATTCTTTTTAATTGACTGTATTTCCATTTTGTTTGGCTCATTATTGCTCAACATGTTTTAAGTGTAGTTCCCCTGAACAGAAGAACTGAAAATCTTGTGTTTATTATTTCAATTTCTGCCTGAAACCATTTGATTGATGGGCTTTGAGAGCACCTATCATTGATTCCTAAAAACAAACAGGGATCATATCCTACAGATCACTGAACTGTTGATTGTATATAGTGCTCTTAACAGGAATATTTTTGTCTAAAGCAAAAAACAGCTGGGACTGGATAGAAGAGGTGGCCCAGAGGACATTCTTACTGTATTGTCAGGAATGTAGCAGTAATTCAAACTCCTACCCCTGAAAATGAGTTTCTGGAGAGGCAGCTAGGTACCGCAGTGGATAGAGCACCAATCCTGAAGTCAGAAGGACCTGAGTTCAAATGTGGCCTCAGACCAAACACTTGACACTCACTAGCTGTGTAACCCTGGGCAAGTCACTTAACCCCAATTGCCTTAAAAAAGAGAGAGAGATTCTGGGAGGGAAAAGGGGAGATTCCCTCCTCCCAACTCACCTGCATAGTTAAACCTGGCTCCAGAGTGATTGTGAGGTGAGGCTCAGGGGATGTTAGTCACCAAAATGATGATACACACTCCACTCCCAGAGCAAGAACCTTCTCCTGGATATTGGCACCCTGAGCCAAAGCCTTGTTTGTTGTGTGATAGGATTCATGGCTTTGGTCTTCCTGCTTTTGGATGTCAAGATGAACTAGGGTTTTTTATCTGTCTGTTTGTTTGTTTGTTCTTAGTGATTACCCATGGAAAATTCTGTTTTTAGTAAACTGTCATGACAAGTCCTCTATTCCTCATATCTACTCACCATCAAGCTATTGGCCATGAGGCATTCAAGAAGAGCAGCCATCTTGACTGCTCCCCCTCCCTTAATTATTCACATTTCCATAGGGCTTTATATAGTTTGCAAGGTGTGTTACATTGATTATATCATTTGGTCCTCAAAACAACACTGTGAGGTTGATAATATTCTAATACATCAAGGATAAATGACTTTGTCAGTATGTGTACTTTCTCTATCTAGGTCTATCACATCCTCTCGACAATTTAAGAGATGGTATTTTGAGAGTTGTTGTGTCCTGAAATTGAAAAGCTTTTGCATAAATTAAATCAATGCAATCAGGATAAGATGGGAAGCCCTTGATTGGAGAAACAAACGAACAAACTTTGCCTCATATATTACAATAAGGATCACTTATATGCAAGATATAAAAGGAACTAACACAAATCTACGATATACAAGATCAAAAGCTGTTTCACACTAGTGGTCAAAATATATGAATGAACAATCTTGAAAAAGGATTGTAAATCATTAACATCATATGAAAGATTGTTCCAAATCACTAGTAATTTGAAAAAATACAAACCAAAATCACTCTGAGATTTCACCTCACAGCCAGAAAATTGACCAAGATGACAAATGTTGAGAATATCACTGTTGCAAATGTTATCAAATGATAGGCCCACAATATTCTTGGTCCAATCATTATAATTTGTAATTATGTAAAGAAAGTAACCAAAATCCCCATACCCTTTGTCCCAGAGACTTAATTGCTAGGCATATACCCCAAGGAGGTTCAAGTTAGAAAGAAAGGCCCCAAAGTATTTATATCAACACTTTTTTTTTGGTAGAAACAAAGAAATGGTAACAAAGTAGATGTCCATTGGTTGGAGAATGGCTAAAATACATTGTGAAAACTGAACATAACAGAATACTACTTCACTGTGAAAAAACAATGAATATGAAAGATACAGAGAGGCACAGGAAGACTTGTATGAACTGATGCAATATGAAATAGGTAGAATCAGGAAAATATTATATACAATGATGACAACATTAATGGAAACAACAACAAAAAGCCTGAAACTGAATGCTCTAAAATTATCATGGCGGAGGTTGACCTTGAAGAAGGAATGGGAAAATGCATTGTCCTCCCTTTTTTGCAGAGGTGGGAGAATTCATGTGGAACCCTGCATGTACCAGGAGATTTGGATAATTTTGTTAAATTGCTTTTTTTGGTTCCCCCCCTCTCTTTTTAAAATTGTTTATTACAAGGGATGGATTTCTGGTTGTGTTTGAAAAAGATGGATGTGTAAAAACAACAGATATCACAAAATTTTATAATAAATAAATAAAAGAAGATTTTTCTAAAAAAGAAAAGGGGAGTTGTGGCCAAAATGTTTGTTCTGTGTGGTTAACTGGGTAATGAAGCTTTTCCAACTTAGTGGCATGGTCTTGATATTAAAAGACATGCAATTGATCATCAGGTCCAAAGCCCTTCAGCCTTGGTAGAACCTGACAGCTTGTCCTTTGAGAATCCAAGCTGATGACCTTCATGACAAATGAGAGAAGTGTAGAGTAGAATTTTAGTGGAGGAGGTTGATAATACTCTCTCTTTTATCCCCAATTTAGAGATGAGGAAAATGAGGGTTAGAGAAGATAGGGGATTTCCCCAAAGTCACATAACTAGTAAGTAGTTTGACTCATAACCAAATCTTCCATGATCACCACCACTACCCCCAACAATCAGTGTTCTTTCCATTATATTTTTCTGGTTACCTCCTTCAGCATGGAAGTTATGTTGTTTTTTGAATGTTCACCAAAGCACTTCTCTCGACATTGAAAGTCATCTGTGTGATGATCCTTTGTCAGAAGGTTGGAGAAAAAGGATTCCCACTAGAGCAAAGGATTCACACCTCCAGAAGTGGCTCAGACAAGCTAAACATCATCTCAATGGGACCAGTAGCTTCATTTTTTTTAATACCAAAGAACAGTACTGTGTGCTGTACTGCATTACTCTTCTTGACAGCTGGAGGTTATAGGCTGGACTTGACTGAGTTTCTGTCAGGGGAAATTTATTGCCATTTTAAAGATGTTCTTAAAACAGTGCACTGTTTTGCATTTTTTATGCAGGGCCCTAAAATTGTCAATTTTGATCTTCTGCAAAATTACTTTGCATAAACCTCCTCCTTCTCACCTACCTCTCCCTTGGGAACAAAATTCCATTACTTCCATGCGAACAAACTCTGTTCCAGACAGGCAAAGCTTTCTGATGTTGTTGTTTATCCTCTCTCCTCTCACATCCCCTCAGCTTTAAGTCGGCCATTTCCCATATTTGGAACAAGTTACCTCAGTTAATCTACCAAGCTGTACTCCTCCTAGCCTTTAAAATACAACTCAGAGTCCTTCTCCTTCACAAAACCTTGGGAAGTATCTGACACTCTTTTGAATAGCTTCAGGATTACAAGAGATTCCCAAGAAGCCACTCTGGAGATCTACTAATGAATCAATTAGGTAACAAGCATTTTTCAGGGCTAACTAAATACTTAGCGATTGATTTATTATTCTAAGTGTTGGAGATACAAAAACAAAAGTCAAACTAGTCCCTGCCATAAGTGAGCACAGAGGAGACAAGAGGAGACAAGCATGTATGTATATAGGTGGTGGTGGTGTTTAATTGTGTGTGGCTCTTTGTGACCCTATTTGGAGTTTTCTTTGCAAAGATACTGGGGTGGTTTGCCATTTCTTTCTCCATCTCATTTTACAGAGGAGGAAACTGAGGCAAACAAGGTTCTACTACTTGCCTTGGGTCACAGAGCTAGTAAGTATCTGAGGTCAGATTTGAACTCAGGGAAATGAGTCTTCCTGCCTCCAGGACCAGCACTTTATGCTCTATGGCGCCACCTAGCTGCCCACAGGATGGAACACAAGGATAAAATCATTATAATTGCTGACTTCAAGGATCTTATATTCTCACAAAGAAATGAAGAATTGAATTCAATTCAATTCCACCTTAAAAGATTTCTTAAACACACTCTCCTCTCTTTGCCTGCCTCCTTCCTCTTTACCCACTGGATCAGAGACCATGCCCTGGGGTCATAACACTTTTAATTCTGGCAGGTTTATCCTAGGTCCTGTGCTGTTTTTAATGGAGATTGCTTCATATAGTCCACTCTATCTAGCCAGCCCCAGCCATACTGTACTTTAGACCTTAGTCATCTCTTTGCCTGACAACATGCTGTTAGCTTACCCTCATTCAAAGACTTTCCTAGACTACCTTATTCCTAGTGCTTTTCCCCTGAGATTTATCCAATTCATCCTGCCTATATCTTCTTTGAGTTGATTTTTTAAAATATTGTATTTGTCTATATCTTCTTTGAATGTAATTTCATGTTGACTCCCCCATTAAACTGGGGGCTCCATGAGAACAGGGACTGTCTTTTACCTTTCTTTGTATGCACAGTGCTTAACACAATGCCTGGCATGCACATAGTAAGTGCTTAATAAATGCTTGTTTACTTGACTTAGTCAAGCCAAGTCTACTCATCTGTGAAATGAAAGGATTGACAGAGAATAGATAATGAAGCATATTTCCCTCCTATCGTTTTGTTAGAGGATGGGGGCAGGGGAAGAGTGGGAGCGAAGAGCATAGAATGTTACGTGTGTTATAAGTGGTTCTGGGTCAGTAAGTTTTGTTGCAGTATTTTTCTTTCATAGGTTTTAGAATAATGATAATTATAATTGTAGTTATTATAATGTACTATATATTAATATATCATAATATATTTTAATATAACATGATTATGTTATCCCTCACTCTCTCCATGTGAACAGTCCATCTCCTCCTTCTGCCATACAATTCATTGATGACATCATCACCATAATCAATAATAATGATAATTTTTACTATTGCCATCAAAAATAGCTAGCACTTATATAATGCTTTGAGGTTTGCAAAGCGCTTTCTATGTGTTTTCTCTTTTGACACTCACAAAAACCCTTCAAGGTAGATGCAACTACTATCTCCATTTTACAGATGAGGAAATAGAAACTGAAAGAAGTTAGGCATATTACCCAGGGTCACACAGCTAAAAAGTAGTGTCTGAGGCCAAATTTGGACTCAGGCCTTCCTGACTCCAGCTGGGTCCAGCACTCTATGCCATTCATAGATTTAGAGCTGGGAGTGACCTCAGAAATAATTTCTTCTGACCCCCTCCCCTTATTTTATAGTTAAAGTGACTAAGACCCAGAGAGGTTGTGACTTGCCTAAAGTCATATTAGTAGCAAGTAAAAAAGTTGGAATTTGAACCCAGGTTCTCTGACTTGAGGTCCAGTAATCTTTCTGAAGCACCATGCTTTGTTACAAGAGTGTTTGGGGGAGTTGCTTATAACATCTATAGTATAAAATTCAAAGGCATGAATTAAATCTCAAAACTATCTATCCACACACACCTATATAGTATATATATATATATATATGTGTGTGTGTGTGTGTATTTGTATATGTATGTGTATGTATATACATATACACACATATATTCATTCATTCAATAAATATTTATTAAGAACCTACTACGTACCAGATACTATGCTAAGCACTGGGGATACGAAAAGAGACAAAAAATAGTCCCTGCCCTCAAGGACCTTGCAATCTACATGTATATGTGTATCTATTCTGTGATTTCATTTGTATAGGCAACTTTGGAAGAGGAAACTTCTTATACCAAGCTCTCTTATGTACCAAATAAATATACAAAATGAAAGGTTTGGATTCCATGTTCTCTAAGGCTCTAAATCTCATGATCCAGTTGTCTCTGACCCAGCTATGGAAGAGAGAGACCTCTTAAGACAGAGAAGCCTAAGAACGCATAGAGGTCAATGTTGCAGGAAGGAAGAAGAAAACAAGAGACCTAATGGGCCCACAAGGAGCAAGCAGAATTCTGACAGTTTATAAGGAGGTTTTCAGGACTTGGGCGTCAGATGGGAAGGGAAAGGAAAAGAACGGTACCAGGAGCAGAGAACTGAAGTATAAATCAGGAAGCTAGGATCTGCACAGGTCTTATGAAAGAGTCAGAATAATGGCTACAGGAGAGCAGTGATGCAGCTGATTCTGACAAGGAGTCTTTGGGCAAAGACATGTTTCAAAGGGCTCTACACTGGGCTTCTCATCCCATCTGCTCTGGGTCTCTCAGGTTCCCAGACACGTGGAGCTTTCCAGACTGTGACAAATGGCAAAAGCAGATCACAGCTACCAATCGCCTTGAAACTTGTGAGTGATTACTGAAAAGATCCCGCTGTATGACTTTGAGCAAATCATTCAGTCACTCTCTGCCTCAGTTTCTTTATCTATAAATTAGAGTAGATGCTGTGCAATTCTAATGATCAACTAAGGTTGGCCCCAAAGAAGAGATGAGAAAATGCATATCCTTCCTTCTTTGCAGACATGCAAAAACACTGCAAATATTCTTAGATTACATTGAAATGTTTGTTAGTTTTCCAACCAAAGTTCGAGAGAACCAATTATGAACCATGGACTCAAAGTACAGAACAAGGTACATCCCCCTTAATTCTAGTCATTTTCTTTTGCTGATTATCTCCAATTTATTCCATATGTAACTTGTTTGTACGCAGTTGTTTGTATGTTATCTGCACCATAAGACTTGAGATCATGGACTATCTTTTTGCCTATCTTTGTATCCCTAGCACATTTCATAGTACTTGGAACATAGTAGATGCTTAATAAAATTTTATTGACTTACTGACAGATTGACATGACCAATGTGAGAATTTATTTTGCTCAATTATGCATACTTGTTACAGGAGTTTTGTTTTGTTTTTCTTTTTTTTTTTTTAGTGGGGGGAGGTGAGAGAGAAAATAGATTTTTGTTCACTGAAAAAAATTTAATTGAATTTTAAAGAGAAATATTGGTTAGTTTTGCTGAACTATTTCATTTACCCCTTTCTTTTCTATTCTTTGTAACAAAGAGTGACTCTCTAGGTAGGGGAGGAGGTCAAGGATAAATATATTTCAAAATGAAAGTGATATAAAAACAAAAACCACAATTTTTAAAAAAGAAACTAAACAAATTTAGGGAATGAAACTAGATGATTTCCAAAGACCCTTTCAGCTCTAAAGATTCCAAGAATTGTGATCCTTTGAGAAAGATTGCAAGTCTGCCCTGATTTAGCCTTAGTTTGGAGATAGCTTCATTTTCCCCATAAACAACTCTCCATCATCAAAGAAAGGCCTGATTCTCTTGTCCTTTGGAAGGATGGGGGCACCCCCTTCAGGACATTCAGAATGTTGCAGTTTTCAGAGGAATTGGAGCTTTGAAAGCACCTCATCCAATGCCCTCAATTCACATTGGAGAAAAAGGAGGTGCAGAGAAGAGGCAAGGTTTGCTCCAGGCCACATGGAAAGTGATTAACAGAAAAACAGAAAGAAAAAAAAAAGGCTTTTCCCACTACGCCACAACGCACATGCAAGGAAAAGAGGTCTCTAACATTTCACTCAACATGCCAAAGGCTATCTATCTTCCTGTGTTCCCTAGCTAGGTTTTTACCTTGTTTTGCTTCACTAGTAGGCTCAGTTAAAAACTTGGACAGTGTTTTTGAGAACTAAAACAATTCCTCATTTCACAAACCTCGCTAAAAGAACATGAGCTTTTCTCTTCCATTCTACCGAAGCTCTTTGATTTGGAAACAATGAGCTCTGGATCTCTGGGGCAATTTCATCTACCCCCAGAGCAGCCCACTTCTGTCTTAGTGATGATGGTAGAAGAGAGCTGAGACATAAGTTGGCATGTCACTTTACTCCAGGAATAACTTCTGTGTGGCCTGGAGTTTTCTCTGTAGGTTTGGCTGCATGGTATGTGAATTTTATCCCATCCCAAGATCATACCAATAACCACTGGTCCCCAGAGAAGGATCAAATATGTACTTGACTTCATTTACACCCACTTGTCCAAGCTTAGTGGTGGGTTCTTATTTCATGAAGCCAATTTAAAACTGGAATGCTGGAGCAAAAAAATAAGAAACATCGATTGAAAAAATAAGAAACATCGATTGAAGTCTTCGTTTAAAGTAACATGTATTCAACATCCACCAAATACTTAATAAAAAAAATATATTCCATGTTGGATTTTGTTATTTACTTTTGGGGGAGGTAAAGGAAACCATAAGTGACCCTTAAATCAGATGTTTCTTGATCCCTGCGGCGAAGTTAAAATAACACTGAAAAAGGGTGAAAAGTCCCTTTAAATTGTGTCCTGCTCCTGTAAATTAGAACAGTCTTACAGCTCTCTATTCACACCTCTCTTTCTGTGGTTTATTCTTGCTTTAATACTCTTTATAGCTAAAGAAGGGGTTGAGCATTTGAAAAATGAAAAAATTCCAAATTTCTCAATGTTTGAGACAAGGAAAAAAGAAAATGAGATCACAAACTCAAAAAACCAAACACTCAGAAGGGAGAGAGCTGGAGAGTAAATAAATAGAGGAATTTCCCCCACACACACACACACATTATCATCAATAACATTTATCAGAAACATAAAACATAGAATATTTGAGCTGCAAGGGACCTTAGAACATAGTAGAATGTTAAAGCTAGAAGAATTTTCTGAATATAGAAAATAGGATGTCAGAATTTGAAGGTACCTTATAATATAGACTGGAAGATATCAGAGACTAGGCTATAGAACATAGAATTATAATAATATAGCTATATGATATTATCTATTATATTATGTAGTATATATAGTATTTATAATATTACAGTTTATAAAATAGTATATAGCATATAAAATATCAGAGACTGCTATACAGCATAGAATTATAATATAGTAATATATCATTATGTATTATATTTGTTACATGTTGCATTATATTGTTTTTTATTATATGTTACTGTGTTATTATATTATATTTTAATTTATTGTATTATTGTGTTTGTTTATATATTTGTTTATATATTATTTATTATATATTACTATATTATTATAATTCTATGCTCTATAGCCTAGCAGAGGTGGGGAACCTGTGGCCTCGAGGCCCCAAGTGGCCCTCTAGGTCCTCAAGTGCAGCCCTTTGACTGAATCTAAACTTCACAGAACAAATTGATGTTTGGATTCAGTCAAAGGGCCACCCTTCAGGACCTGGACGGCCACATGGGGCCTCGAGGCTGCAGGTTCCCCACCCTACGAGCATATGATATATATAGCAATACATAATATAGCAAAATAGTATTATATTATAACTATATATAGCTATATTATTATAATTCTATGCTCTATAGCCTAGTCTCTGATATTTCTCATATGTATAAGTGCTATTTATAATATATATGTAATGGAGCATAGACTGATAAAGACCAGGCTATAGAACATAGAATTAATGTTGGAGCTGGAAGGAATCTTAGTGACCAGGTAGTCTAACCCCTTTATTTTATAGATACTTTAAGGAAGCTGCGACCCAAGGAGATGGCAACTTGTTCAACATCACACAATGAGTTTATGACAGGTTAGAGACTGGAATCCAGGTCTTCTAGCTTCGACTCCAGGATTTCTTCTACTACATCACTTTTTTGCCCATAGCCTAGCAGGCAAACTGAACTGTCGCTCAGCATCCCTACTTTTGCCTCTTAGCAATGGAACAAGCTGTCCCTGATGCCTGGAATTCATTCCATTTTCCTTTCAGCATTTCAGAATGCTTATCTTCCTTCAGTGCTCAGCTCAGATGTCAGTCACAGTCTTTCCCCATCTCCACATGTACTAATGTTCTCACTTTCCTCAAATTCCCTTGTATTTTCTTATTTAAGGTCATGTTGTACAAGTACAAGTATTGTGGGTAAATTACCTGTGACCAGGGACCTTTTCATTGTCTTCAGATCCCAAGTCTGGCCTTGTACCTGGAGTATTGGATAAAGTACTGGGGAAGGAGCAGGGTCAGGAGGGGAGGTGCTCTCATCAGGAAGATCTAAGATTAAATCTCGCCTAAGACATTCACCAGCTATGTGATCATGGATGAGTCATCTAGCTTTTCTGAGACTGTTTCCTCAAGTGTAAAGTGGGGGTAATGATACCTACCTCAAGGGTTGGGATAAGACTCAAAAGATACTATGTATACAAAAGGCTTCACAAACTTTAAAGCTAAAATATTGGTTATTAATGTTGGTTATTATTATTATTACAGAGTTAAGTACTTAAAGACATTTATTGAATGAGTGAATAAATAAGTTAATCAGATGTCCTTAGAAATTTACAATCTAAGACAAATCTTAGTATATATACCCATAGCACATATATATGAAGACCCAACATTGAAAATATACTCTCAAATATTCAAATGGGTCTGTGCTATTCTTGAATCAGGAGTTCCCTTCCATGAAGCAGATCCCATCTGATCAATATCTGTGTGACTCTAGTCTATATGCTCCTCAAAGTTATCCTCAAAGGGTCCGCTCAACATGCTGGAGGACTTTCTAGCTTTCTCCTGACAACATCAGATATGGGTGGAGTTCTCCTGTCATCCTATACTCTCTCCATGAGACCAGCCCACCTCCTTCTGTCATATAATCCCTCGATGATATCAATTAGTCCTGTTCTTCTTCAGAAATCCTTCTTGATTATGGGTTGAAGCCTGATCATACTCATTATATGAGTATGTTTGTTATATGTTTTATATTATATTATTTATTTCTGTTGCCCTCTGCATTATACTTATCTTTAGTTCTTAAGAGGCAGTGGTATTCCAGATCTCACTGTTATATAATAACACCAGTAAAAAATATTTGTTTGGGAAAGATGGGCCTTCATGATTGTGTGAAGCTTGGGGTCAGTAAAAAAGCTTTCCAGTTTCCCAAAAGCATGCTAGTCTACCTTCCTTTGACTTTTTAACTATGAGCCTAGATCATTGTCCATTTATACTATCTCAGATATACGTTTTTTGGTGGAACAAGCTCCAGAAGGCAGCCATTTAGGTGGATGTTACAATCTTAGTAATAGGCACTCTGTATCCACTTGGTCTTCTCTGTATGGATGGGCAGGCTAAACTCCTTTGAGTGATTACAGATCTCTTCCATGGGGCTCTACAATTCTTAAAAAGGAGCTTGATGCCTTCAATACAATGTCATCTGAAAATAGGAGCATCTGAAGGACCTCAGAAATCACAGGGAATCCTTTTTCAAGGGGAAAAAAAGAATTATATTTGGGAGACAAAAATGATCTTTTACAGTAAGATGTCTCCCATCCATTTATCCAGATCATTTAGGATTCCTTGGAAGATATAACAACAGAAATGACATTGTTCAATAAACCTCTGATAACCATCAGGTGAGGCATAAAACAGTTTGTCTTTTTTATTTCTTTGTATCCCCAGTGTTTAGCATAGTGTTTGGGGACTCTTTGTGACCTCATTTGGGATTTTCTTGGCAAAGATATTGGAGTGGTTTGCCATTTCCTTCTCCAGCTCATTTTATAGATGAGGAAACTGAGGCAAACAGGGTTAAGTGACTTCCCCAGGATCACACAACTAGTAAGGTCTGAGGCCAGATTTGAACTCAGGAAGATGAGCCTTCCTGACTCCAGGCCCAGAACTCTATGCACTATGGTGCCACCTTGCTGCCCTACATAGTAGGTGCTTAATAAATATGTATGGATTGTCTGATATTCAACAATCCAAGAACAATGTTATTAAATGAAATGAAGAAAGATACAAGAAGATTCTAGAACCAAGTTTGCTTGGGTATCTTTGTTCATTAGTTAATTAATCTAACAAAGAGCTATTAAGCACTTTCTGTGTTCAGGGTACTGTGCTAAATGTGTCTGTCTGTGTGTGTTGGGGAGGTGGGTGGTTCAGAGTTTAGATCATATGTGACCCATGCCTTTGTGAGGGTGACAGAGGAGTAGATTGAGTAGTCCCTTTTCCTTAAGTAAGAAGAAAAGACACAAATACAGATAACTACCATACAGAACATTACATGTTAAGGGTGATAGAAAGGAATGAAACAAAGGACTCCATCCGTCCTATTCTCCTCTACTTCTACCCCTTTTTCTTACCCATCAGTACATTTGATTGCCCCTTTCAATAAGCAGTTAAGCTTCTGTGTAAAATTCAGTGACTGCTCAGAATCTAATATATGTGCTTCCACAAACTCTAAAAATAGCCAGGAAGGGCTATTTACATTGGCAAAAGGCAAGAGAAAATAAAGAGCAATGGAGAATTTAAACACACCACATTTTTACTCTGAAAAGTAATTGTGCTTGAGCAGAAACCTTGATTACATAAAGTGGTTAGGAAATTATAAAGCAAAGGCTGCCAATTCATCTCCTCTTAAGGAGCAGCTGAAATTGCCCGTCAGAGGCCATTCCCCTGAGAGGTCATTCAGATGTTCTGAGCACCTCTTATGAGTCAGCATATGTTCTGGGAGGTGGGGAGGGGAGAAGGTGGCTGGCAGGAGGGGGAGGGGAAAAGGGAGGAAGAAGAAAGATGAACTGTCTTGTTGGGGTTCAAATGCCCTTTGAGAATCCCAAGTGCAACAAAACCACCAGCAGGCAAAAAACTTATTCAGGAGGACAGGAAGAGATGAGGGATAGGTCCTAGCAGTGGATATTAGAGAAGAGTTTTACATGATCAGAAGACTTGGGTTCAAATCATGTCTCTGTCGCTTATTGGCCATGTGGCCTTGGACAAGTCATTTCAACTCTTTAAGCGTAGGTTACCTCCTCTATAAAATCAGGTTTTTCAACTAAACTTTTAAGCACCCTGCCACATATAATATTGTATCCACTGTGCCTAGCACACTGCCTCCCATGTGGATAGGATTGGATAGCATAGGAAAATATGGAGAGGAGAGGAGAAGAGAAGAAAGGAGAGGTGAGGAGAGGAAAAAAGAGGATGGAATGAGATAGAATGGAAACTGGACCTGTGATTCCATTGGTATAAGGAACTCCCAAGTGAAAAAACTCTCCCTATCCATAGGCCAACATTTTCTTTACAATTTGTAGCCTTAGAGAACTGTCTAGAGAAGTTTAGCGATTTTGCCAAGATGACACAGTCAGGATTTGTCAAAGGTGGAATATGAACACATCTTCCTGTTTTTAAATTCAGTGCTCTCTCCCCTGTACCACATTGTCTTTTTGCCTGCTTAACAAATGCTAGTTGAATTGAATTGAACTAAATTGAATTTTAGGAGCTCTGGGTTCTCATTTTAGCTCTGTCACTAGTTAGTTGTGTGGTCTTGGGCAAGTCAGTTACTCTTTTGGTGATTCAGTTTTTTCATCTGTGAAAGATTATACAATTGGATGCTACTTACCTCATGTCTTTACTGAAAGGATCAAATGAAATATTGCATGTATAAGTGCTTTGAGAAGATTAAAGCACTTAATAAATGTAAGGCATTGCTGGTGTTATACTTTACAGTTTTTTTTCCTTGAGTTACAGACTGGTAATTTCATTAGTGTAGAGAACTGGCAATATGGAAATTCCATCCACCCATGAAACTTAGCTCCTTATTTAGGATAGTTTTAGAGAATTGCTGGGTCACTGAAAGGTTCAATGACTTGTCTGTGGTCACAGAACTAGTGTACCCCAGATGCAAGTCTTGAATCCAGGTATTAGCCATTAGACTCCAGGGTGAGCCATGCTGCTGCCTCTTGATAGTAATACTATTTTTCCCCCATTGCCATTTCACAGTGTTCAATCAACTAGCATTTATTAAGTGTCTATTAAGTGCCAGACACCATGCTAATTGTTGAAGCTTAAAAAAAAAAGGAAAAGGACAGTTCCCACCCTCAGAGATCTCCCAGTATACAGATTCTACTAAGCTGACATAACTCTGAATATACATAGGGCCCATGATAGCCTGCCTGCAGGTGTGTGGCTCCAGGACTAGCCTAGTCAAGTTCATGGAGACTCACTCAGTTGACTGCAAGGAGATAAATTTTTCAGCCAGAGCAACTCAAAGAGTCTGTCTAGGAAGCAGGATCAGAGTTATGATGTGTTGGGGAAGGAAAAAAATTAAAGATTTTCAATGTATAGAGGAGAATGAATAATATTATGTCCACCCTCCCTCTCTCCCAAAATTCCACTTCTTCTCCCTCCAAAACACAATGACCTAACCAGCCCAAGGTATGAATTAGACCATCCATATTCTGGAGGGTCAAGTGCCAGTTGAGTCTAACAGATAATAACCAGCCTTTAGCAACAGGGCCGGTGCTGTATCCACTGCGCCACCTAGCTGCCCCGAGGACTTTTCTTTTAAGCCATGAAAGTGTTAACCCAGATGTCACAGAAGTCAGGGCAACACCAAGCGGCAGCATCTCCCTCGGATCGATGAAGAACGAATTACAAAGGCTCTAAATCTGTACCCTCGGTGATTTGCCAGCATACAATGAAGCATTCTGTGCTGGGTGAGATTAGGAGACTAATTTGGTAATTAAAACAGATGCTGGAAACGCTGTGAGGGGAGGGGAGAGTGGGGGTTATGGGCAGGAGGAGACAGTTTGCACATTTGTTCTGGGGGTGGGCTACGAGAGGGGAGAAGGCAAAGGTCTCAGTATATTTAATAAAAAATACTATCTACATTTGGGTAGGGCTCTATACTTTTTTAAAAAGGCTTTTCCATCCATAGCAACCCACCGTCATCAGGCTCTTCACTCTCTAATCTATCCTGTACACAGCTGCTGAAATGATCTGCTCCTGGGAGAGTTCCCTCCCAATACAGTCCTTTCAGTGGCTCGTTTTTACCTCTGTTACACGAACTCCCCAGCCTGGTATTCACCTTCTTTGACAATCTGGTTCCAATTATACCTTTTTTATTGATTCGATTTGGTTAGTTGGTCATTTGTTCCTTCCTTCTTTCTTCGTTCTTTCCTTTCCTTCATCCCTCTCGGTTCCCTCCCTCCCTCTCTTCCTTCCTTCCTTCCTTCCTTCCTTCCTTCCTTCCTTTCTCCCTTCCTTCTTCCCTTCCTATATTCCTTCTCTCCTACCTTCCTGTCTTCCTTCTTTCCTGCTTCCTTCCTTCCTTCTATCTATCTATCTCTCTATCTATCTATCTAATCTTTAGTCCAGCAGAACAAATTCCCACATCAGCTATATCAAAAACTGTGAGTTATTCTGTGTTTTCAATCCATCACCTCCCTGAAAGGAGGTGGGTGGCATGTTTCAACTTCAGTTGTCTTTAGTGACATCATCAGAGTTCTAAAGTCTTTCAAATCCAGGGAGGAGAAAGTGAGTCTAGTGACTTTGAACAGCCCTCCCTCACTTAAATCCAATCCACTTGCAAGTCATAGGATCACCTTCCTGATGCCATGGTCCTCTTCAAGAAGGAAGGATAAACTAAAACAACAAAGTCCTTCAAACCCAAATTACCATTCCAGATTTTCCCTTTTATGCACTTTATTATTCAGATAAATTAGACTCCTAGAAAGAAAGGAAAGAAACCCTCACAGGAAACTTTATAGAAAGACTAGAGAAAAAAGTAAGAAAAAAGAGACCAATACAAAGAATACATAATAGGGGGTAAAAGAAAGTGAAATCTCCAGGAAGAAAGAACAAGATTGTAGCAGTAATTACACTTCTAGAAAAAAGAATGAGGTTTCTGGACAAGACAGCATCTTGAAAAGTTCTTGGTAGACCCAGATCCCTTGAGAAACATTTATGAATAATACAGAATGGCCAAAGAACACATCATAGAAACAATGGAAAATTCCATCAAAGAAAATGACAATGAATAACACACCAAATATATGGGATGCAGCCAAAGCAGTCCCGAGGGGAAAATTTAGATCTCAAAAAACTTTCAACAATAACAAAAAAGTAGGATGGGAGAGAGAAGTAGATTGATTAATTGGGCATGCAATTGGCATTCAATAAAAAAAAATATAGAAAACCAACAAATGGGGGGGGGAACCCCTAATGGAATACCAAAATAGAAATTCTGAAAACCAAAGAAGAGATTAACAAAATTGAAAGCAAAATTAAAATAAAACATTTAATAAGTAAATAAAACTGAAGCTATTTCTTTAAACAAAATCCAATAAAATGGATAAACCATTTTCTAGTTTGGATTAAAAAAGTGAGAAAAAACCTAATGTGTTAGTATCAAATACGGAAAAGGAGAAATCACAACAAATAGAGAAATAAAGTAAGTTATTAGGAAACATTTATTTGTATGCCAAGAAACTGAACATTTAAATGAAATGAATGAATACAAACAAAAATGCAAGATAAGAACTGCATTAACAGAACAACAAATAGAGAATTTAAATAATCTAATATCAGAAAAATAAATTAAGCAAGCCACAAGTCTTAAAGGAATAGCAACAACAACAAAAAGCCCCAGGACTAGATGGATTTACAAGTGAATTCTATCAAACACTTGAAGAACTAACATTGATAAAGAAAGCCAAGTGAAATTCCAAAATGAACAAGAAATTCTGAGCTCCTCTATCCCATAAAGGAACACACAAGGAGATGGTACCTGAGGTAAGAGGAAACTGAGTCAATGCTGGTATAATTAGCCAGTCTGGGGAGGTTCAGCCAGCCCTGGAGATGCTGCAGGGAGTGAAGCTTGAAGTCTTAGATTTCTTGGTCAGTGACTGCATAGACTGAAGTGGACTGAGGTGCTAACCCCCAGAAAATGACTCCTGGGGAAATTGACATGGCCAGCCCCACCTGTTGGAGACAACCTAGATTCTAGGGCCTAGAAGATAGACTGAAGGCACAGAATGTGGCAGTAGGTGGGGCTTGAAGCAAAAATTTTGAATATGTCAATAAAAGCATTGCCGTCAGGAGTCTTGATGAATTAAAAACAAGCAAACAAACAAAAATAAAACAAAAAAAATCTTCTGATCTTTGAAAAATATTATGAATGTGACTTCAATATAAACTGTGGGGATTATGTATCTAAAAACAAAGTTTATATTCTGCTGAATATATGCAATGTTGCCTAATGAGAAAATTCCTCCTTAATAATGCTTTGGGGGCAGCTAGGTGGTGCAGTGGATAGAGTTCTGACCTTGGAGTCAGGAGGACCTGAATTCAAATCCAACCTCAGACACTTGACACTTACTAGTTGTATGACCATGGGTAAGTCACTTACCCCTGATTGCCTCACCAAAAAGCAAAATAATAATAATAATAATAATAATGCTTCAATAAAACCAATTAAAAAAACCTTCTAGTGTCTCTGTCCTGCTCCCAAGCCCAGGCCAGGGCTGTGGAAGAAAATGGGCTAAGCTCTAGGCAGCTCCCACCTACACACTGCAAAAACTTCCAGACTATAGAGCAAAGGAAGTAGCTAGATCTGGTACATCATTGTTTCACCCTGGGACTGCAGTGAGAGATGGTAACTGGGCCTATCTGCCCTGCCCTTACAACAGTGCAGGAGGGGCCAGAATCTGACCCTGGCACAAAGTCCTTACCCAAAAACCTTTGAAAAAACTAAACTAAAACTAAACTAAAATCAAAAACTAAAAAAAAAAAACTTTACATTATAATAAAGAAATACTATGACTTAAAAGAATCTGGAAATAAAATCTCAAAGGGATGATTCAAGAGTAATCACAATAGAACCTTAGGAAAAAATGTTTTGGCCACACAGACTGCAAAGAATAATGGATAGAAGAAATGAAGGAAGAGCTGAAACAAGAGATTTTTTTTTAAAATAGCAAGTAGTTGATACCTCGAAAAACTGAATGAAGCAAACCAAACTCAATAATTCAATAGGGCAACAAGAAATATCAGAATAAAGTAAAAAAGATTTATAAATTAGAGCAAGATATATTTGCTGCATAACATAGACTCTGTGCTTACTCTCCCAACCCTTATTAGCCCTGGCAGGTTGAGTACCAAAAGTTTGACCCCCATCCATGTCTTCCCCTCAATATCAACTGACCAGTTGGGTTCTTCTCAATGTCATCCAACCAGTGATTACCACTATAATATAATTTGGATCCAAGATCTTTTCAATGTCATTGAAATCTCTTTGGGGCATCTAGGTGGCACAGTGGATAGAGCACTGGCCCTGGAGTCAGGAGGACCTCAGTTCAAATCTGACCTCAGACACTTGACACTCACTAGTCGTGCGACCCCGGACAAGTCACTTAACTCTAATTGCCTTACTAAAAAGTAAAAAAAAAAATCTCTTCAATATCAGTTAGGCAATTGACATCAATTCACTTTTACAAAGGAATATTTACTGAGAAGATATAACAAGAACTGAAGGACAATAATGTCTGAAATTAACAGCATACTTTCCTCAACAACCTCAGTCCTTGGAGAGAGTGGACTCTTGCTGAGATTTCTGACTACAATTCACCCACCAAGTTCACTTCTGGATATGGCAAAGTCAATGGGCTGGTTGCTCCCTTTCTTACAGGTTATTATGTCTCAGCTGCTGGGTCAATTCACTGCTGGTCTTAATGACACTAAGAGATATAAAGGAAGATATGGCATCCCTAAGATTAGAGATAAAGAGAGAATTTAATTAAAGAAGAGGAATATGAGAATTCAGAACACAGAAAAGAAGGCACAAAAAAAATCATTAAATCAATGGACTCTCTGAGGAGTTGAGGCAGAATGAAAAAAATGTAGCAATAGAAGAACAAACAATAGAGGAAAAATAGGACAATAAAAGCAAAAGTTGAAAACTTCAGGTCTATATAAACCAAACCAACAAAGAGATAATATAGATCAGTGAAATGATTTAATAATATTTGTTATCCCAGAAAAATACATATAAATTGAAAATCTTGTCATATTTGAAGAAATCATACAATAAAATTGCCTGTATTAGAAAAAGAGAGCAAAACACAAAAAGAAAATGTCCATACAATCCTACCAAGAAGAAACCCCAGATTTAACTCACACAGGACTGTAACCACCAAATTTCAGAGCTACAGTGTCAAAAGAGATTCTCGCAAGCAGTTAAGATGAGGCAATTCACATATTAATAAGTACTAAATCAAAGTTCAGAGTATTACTCAATATTGACAAGAAATGAAAGAAGAGGTTAGAATTTAAGATACAAAAAAGCAAGGGAAAATTACTTCTTTCCCACCTTATCAATTCTGAAAAACTGAGGAACTTTCATCAGGAGAAAAAGTGGTTCTTCAGTGTTGTCAGAATATTTAATTTCTTCCTTTTGAGAAATCTAAAACTTGAGAAAGACCCTTAACATGCAAACTGACCAAGGAATTGAAATGTATTATGGTAATATACACTGCAATGCAAGTAGCAAGAAAAGAAAGACTCAGTATTTATATGGTTTGCAAATGTGACAATCCACAGTGATTTTAAATCATAGCTATCATGAGCCTTTGAAAACACAAAGGCAAAAAATTTGAGCAAAGAATCCCTTGAACAAAGAATAAACACCTAGATCATCTGGTAGAGTGCTGGGGAATGGGATAGAGAAAGTGAGAGATGAAAATGTTTTCTTTGTGTATCAAAAAAAAGTTAATTGAACAAAGATGTTAGGATGAGAGAGGAAAAAGATGACTCCTAAGCTATACTCTTATCTGGACTTTATGATGAAGGGTTTTTAAAATAATGATTATGTCGATATAAGTAGACTACCTGAGACTCAATGTGGCAGAGTGGATAGAGAGCAAGCTTCAGAGTCAAGACATGGCTTTAAGTCCTGCCTCTGACATCTTTTGGCTGTGTAACCCTAATTAAATCACTCAACTTCTCAGTTCCCCAGGCAAGTCTCATAGACTATAATTTGCAGAATAGTTGTTGAACTGTGTTGGTAAAATGCATTGCATATAGCAGGAAAATAATATATCTAGATCAGACATAAAAGAGTAGAATAGCAAGATGGTCTTTGATTTGGGTGAAGTATCTGTGTGTACGTTTGTGTGTGTGTGTGTGTGTGTGTGTGTGTGTTTAATATTGGATTGTTACAGATTAAAGTAAACTTCATATGTGGACAATATGGTGAAAGGGTAAGGAGGCTATATTTTTTAGGGAGTGAGGGTAAGCTGTTAACAAAACAGGCAGCATTGTGTTGATAAAAAGAAAGAAAATAGTGTAACAATCAAAAAGAGGGGAATTAAAATCTAAGGATTATAATTATTATAAATAATAATAATTACATTATTGGGCTGTTAATCCATGAAAGGAAAATTAAACTGAAGAAGGGATTAGAAAATGAAACTCCAAAATTTGTTGCATAGAAGCATCTCATTAAAAGCATAGGAACTTGTACAGATTCAAAGTTAAGGGCTAGAATAACATTTATACTTGAGCTAAATCCAGAAAAATAGAGTCATAGTTATAACTTCAAATAAGGCAAAAGCAAATATAAAAACCATTAGGAGAAATAAGTAGTGAAATTACTTATGACTAAAGATACCACAAATTGTAAAGCAATATCAATATTAAAAATATATGCACTGAATGGCCTAACAACTAACTCCTTAAAAGAAAGGCTAACTGAACTGGGAAAAAAAGACCTAAATACTAAAATATTAATTCTAGGCAACTTAACATGAAAAATCTGATTTGATAAACCTATGAGAATTGAAGTCTTAGAGACTATATGTATTTTGCAGGCTCCTTTGGAAATTACCCCAAAATGATTCATATGCTAAGGCAAAATGAATTCATAAATATATGAAAAAACAAAAATCATAAGTATGTCCTTTTGAACCATAATTCAATAAAAATTATAATCAATATAATGCATATTAATAAAAGATTTAGGCCAAAGTAGAGAATAAAAAGCATCATAAATACTGAGTAGGTTATAGAATAAATCATAAAGGTAATTAAAAAAATAAAGAAAATGGCAGTAAGATAATAAAATTTATGGAATTTAAGTAAAACATTCCTTAGAGGAAAATGTACATCCTTATATGCTTTTAGTAACAAAAGATTAAAAAGAGAGGACTAGAATTCAGCATATAATTTTAAAAATTACAACCCTAGAAAAAAACACATTTAAATTCTCCAAAACAAACACCCACAAAAAGGAGATTTTGAAAGTCAAAGGTGAGAGAAATAGAATTAAAATATAAAAGCAATTAACCAATAAAATAGGGTATGTTTTGAAAAAGAATAATAAAATTTATAAACCATTAACTAAGTTAAAAGGGGAGACCCAATGAACAAAAGAAACAATAAATGGAGAGGATATATAGGAAATCATTAGAAATGACCATACCAAAATTAGATGGCAGTAACACTGAGAACTTACTCAATCTCCTCCAACCACCCCTCTCTCCCTCACCTCTTTGACATGAAGTTTTCACTATTGAGTTTATGCCCTAAGGAGGTTAAGAAAATAAAAGCAAAGAACACACTGTATCTCAGTAAGCAAACTGTGATAGCAGCACTGTTTATAATATCAAAGAACTGGAAACCTTGTACTCAGTGATTAAGGAATCGCTGAACAAATAAATAGTGCAGCATGAATGGAATATTACTGAACCATAAGCAACAAGTATAAAAAAATAAATAAATAAATAATTATGGGAAGCCCTGTGCAGAGTGATGCCAAATGAAGAAAGCAGAACCAAGAGAATAATATACACAAGTCACTGCAACTATAATAAATAAAGATGATTTTAAAGGACTAAAGAAACTCAAAACAAAAATGGACAATGTTGATTCTCATTAAATCCTCATCCTTTTTAGCAGAGAAGAAACTAGTGAAATATAAGGTTGGTGTGCTATCAGTCTCAATCACTTTTGTATAATGTTTTGCTTAACAGTTTGGAAGAATTGTACAATATGGGCTATATAATTGAATATCTCAGCATATTCAAAGATAAATATGCTGGTGTTCTGACTTCCCTGACTTCCTTTAAATCCTGGCTAAAATGCTATCTTCTACATAATGCTAGTGCCTTCTGCCTAGGATGATCTCCAACTTATCCTGTATAGATCTTATTTGTATATAATTGTTTATCTGTGGTCTCCTTCCTTTAGACTTCTAAGTGGCATAGTAGATAGAGTTCAGACCTTGGAATCAGAAAGACAATTTTTTGTTTTTCGGTTTTTTTTTTTGTTTGTTTCTTTGTTTGTTTTTGTTTTTTGGTGAGGCAACTGGGGTTAAGTGACTTGCCCAGAATCACACAGCTAGTGAGTATTATGTGTCTGAGGCTGGATTTGAACTCGGGTCCTCCTGACTTCAGGGCTGGTGCTCTATTCACTGTATCACCTAGCTGCCCAAAGACTGGAGTTTTAATCCAGCCTCCCACATTTATTAGCTGTGTAACCCTGAGCAAGTCACTTAAGCTCTCTGTGCCTTAATTTCGACCCATATAAAAAGGGGATAATAAAAGCACCCATCTTCCAGGGTGGTTGTGAGGATCAAATGAGATAATAAATGTAAAATGCTTTGCAAATCATAAAGTGCTATAAAAATCCAAATATAATTATTGTTATCATCATCATTATTATTATTAGACTGAGCTCCTTGAGAGCAGAAACTTGTTTTTGTCTTGTTTTTGCTTTCTCTAATGCTTAGCTTAATACTTAGGCACATAATAGGCGGTTAATTGATGCTTGTTGACTGACCATGAGAATGCTTTGTACAATTTTATGTCTTATGGGTATGAAAGTAATTTTCGTTATCAGCTAATCTAGGATTGTTTATGAGAAGGATCTTGTTTTGTGGACTCCCTGAGTGGGATCTTGGGCTTTAAGAGCCAGTTCTATAGCTCTGGGAAAGTCTAATTTATTTTCCTTTCCTATGGTCTTCTGACTCCATATTCAGTGTTCTTTCTATTATCATACTCCCTCTCACAAAGAAAAGTTGGACAAGAGTGATTCCAAATAGTCACTGAAAGAACATTCACACTTCAGGGGATACTTGGGCTAGGTGACTTCTAATGGATCTTCCAACTGTAAGATTCTGTGGCTATGTGATTCTTTGTGTTTCCAACTAATCTTGGGCTTCTCGTCTGAGACTATTAGTGCCTTATATCAATGATCTTGGATCCCCTTCTCAAGCATGAGTTTGGCATTCCTAAAGAATCAAGTGTCTGTAACTGTCCAGTGCTGAGAATTTGGCCCCAACTACTTTCTGCCTTCATTCTGACCTTGTGAATCCAAGAATCTGGTAAGGATAGTGGTTAAGCTACATATCCCTATTCAAATACGGTGAAAATCATAATGTAGGAGAAGCAGAGAAGGCACAAGAAACATGGCAGGTCTAGAGAGTTCAAGATTCTTTTCAATGTGGTTCAGGCTCTGGGCAAATTTCAGGAAGTCTTTTCCATCCTTTGTAATTCTGTGCTGTGTATTATTGCCTTAAGCTTCTGTCCAGAAGCTGTTTCCTAGGGCAGATGACAGAGAGCTTCCATTGTAATCTTCATTTCTAGATGTGATTTGGAGATCTGTTTTATGTGCTAGGTTCTGGCACTGGGGGTTTATTATAATTGCTTCATGGTGACATGCTTAGAATGTATGATTAGTTGCCTTGGATTCTGGCTGATCTCTCACTCATCTCCTAGCTCTTTGGGGTTTCTTCTCCTTTCATTCCATGGGCATAAACAGTGTAGGAGGCTGGGGTCAGGGGGAGATGTGGTTGGGACCAAAGGACAGGAATCTTTCAAGTTCTTATTTTGGTTATTTTAACTCCATTTCCCTTTATGACTGAGTGTGAACCACAGCATCCTTCCCCTTCTCCTGCCAGAGGGCTCTTCTCTTCCTTCTGCCTGACCCCCTGCAAAGTTCAATAATATCTCTCTGCTAAATCGCTAGCTAATTGATTGAATGCTAGAACCTGAATTCCAGACTTTTTAGAGCTGGCAGGGATCTTACAGAGATTATTCATTATAGGATTATAACTTTAGAGGTAGAAGGGACTTTAGGGATTTTCTAAATCTAATCCCTTGCTTCTGCAGATGAGATTCTGACACCCAGAAAGTGACTTACCTAAGGTCACTTGGCTAGTAAGGGAATGAGGCAATCAATCAACACACATTTATTAAGCACTTCCCCTATGCCAGGCACCGGGCTAGGCACTGAGGATAGATGTGAAGACAAAGAATGAAGAAATCCCTGTTTTCAAGAAGGCTAGGTTCTAAAGGGAGAGACAACAAGTACATATGTAAGTATATACAGAATAAATATAAAGAGAATAAATAGAACAAATACAAGTTAGGTAGGGAGGATACTGGCAGGTGGGGTGATCAGGACAGACTCCAAGTGGAAGGTGGTGTTTGAGTTGTGTCTTACAGGGAAAGGGGAATCTATGTGGAGGAAGATTCTGTATGGAGGAGAAGAGGGAGCACTCCCTAGACTTGGGACTAGCCTGTGCAAAGGCATGAGAGATGGAGGAATGTGTGAGGAACAGAGAGAAGGACAATTTGACTTGATCAAAGAATATTAGACGGGGAAGAAGGAAGAATTAGGTGGCTCAGTGGATAGAGTGCTGGGCCTGGAGTCAGGAAGACCTGAGTTCAAATCAGGACTCAGACACTTGCTAGTGGTGTGACCCTGGGCAAGTCACTTAACCTCTGTTTGCTTTAATCCACTGGAGGAGGAAATGGCAAACCCCTCCAGTATCATTTGCCAAGAAAACCCAATAGAAAAATATTGGTGTGCTATGGTCCATGGGGTCATGAAGAGTTGGACACCAACTGAGCAATTGAAGAACAACAAAGTACAATGAGACTAAAAATACAGGTTGGAGCCAGATTGTAAAGGGCTTTAAAGGCTAAACAGAAGAGCTTATCTTTTAGGGAGCCACTGGATTTTATGGAGTAGGGTTTAAAACAATTTAAAATTTAAAAACATCACTTTGGCAACTCTGTGAAGGGTAGACTAGAATGGGAAGAGGCTCGAGGCAGTGAGATCAGTCAGGAGACTATTGTAATAAATATAGGCCAGAGGTGATTGAGGGCTCTGTAAACAAATAGAAGGGGTCCACTGCAAGGAATGGAGTGGTGTGGTGCAGTGAAAGAGATGAATGGAGTCAGAATCTGGAGGCATAAGTTCAAATCCCAGATCCTCCACTTCCTACTTGCATGACTTTGAATAAGTTGCTTAACATCTCTGGGTCTCATTTTCCTCACCTGTAAAATACATGGGTTGGACTCTATGATTTTTAAGGAACCTTTTTGCTCTAAAGCCTATGAACCTATCAATCAATCAATCAATCAATCATCAACAAGCATCTATATGCCTGATGTCTCTCCCTTTAGATTCCTTGAGGAGCTTCTTGTAGAGTTCCCCTTGAGGGCAGGAACTGTTCTTTGACTTTTTTTTTATATCCCGACTGCTTAAGCCAGTGCCTGACACACAGTAGGCACTTAATAAATGTTTATCAACTGACTGACTACTGGGTGCTGAGGATGCAAATGCAAAGAACAAAACAATCTCTACTCACAAGGTGTTTGTATTCTATTTTAGTGGCAGAACTGGTACTAAAGTCTCCTGATTTTCAGGCCAGTGCTTTTTCCACTTAACATTGAAATCAATAGCCCCCATTGAAGAAGTTTATCTATGGGAAACCACTCAGAGATACACTTCCTCCCAAGGTTCTCATTGGCCATGCAAGTCATACAAGCTTGCTTACTGCAAGCATTTTAAAGAAGTTTGGTCCTACCTATATTGCCTAGGATGAATAACATTTCAAATGCTAGATGGTCCTCAGGGAGAGTAAGAGATTATCCCGTGTTTCAGAATCATCAGAGTAGAACTCCACTGAGGATAAGTACAAATGACGAAATTTTTAGAGCACAACCAATCCCTCTTGTTGTCTGAAGTACTTTCTTCAAAGATCCCCTCAAAGACTCTAAAACCACCTTTTAAAAAATGGTGCTGACTTTGAAGATAAGCCTGAATCCACCTTTTCAGGGTTATGGGTTGGAGGATAGAGGGGAAGAAAAGAGAGTCTTCTCTTCTCTCCTTCATCTAGTGGTCTCTTACTCCCCAGAAAGAATGGTGAGACTGGGGTTGCTGAGGCCCTATTCAAAACTTAGGAATTGACCAAACATCCTAGCTGTCCTTAATCTTCTATAGATTGTCAACTGCAATGAGTTATTGAGGGAGGAGAAGCTCTGATGTTTTGGGGGAATTCCTAATCTTTGGTAAGATAGTATAGTGCAATGGAAAGAACATTGAAGGTAAAGGTTCAAACTCTGCCTCTTCTACTAAGTAGCTGTGTGAACTTGAGCAGTCGCTTAATGTTTCTGGGCATCATTTTGCACATCTATAAAAAGGAAAAATTGGACTGGGTGATCTCAAAGGTCTCTTCCAGATTTAACAATCTATGGAATTTTAAAAATATACTTTTTCAAGGTCTTCAACAAAGGAATTCCTCCTATGGAATCTTGACATTGGGGTGATCCTGGGCTCTTGTCTGGGTGCAAGTCAAATTCTGCTCTGTGAATCTAGATGGATGTTAAGAAAGATAAGACTCCCTTTGCTCAAACTGTCCCTTGGTACCATGGTGAGAGACAGAATACTGAGTTGATGGGCAACAGTTCCTTCTCAATGTGGTAATTTTCTTGTCCTAAAAGTTTGCTATATTTTTTGTACTTAACACTTGGCTGTAGCTGTGAGTGTTTGTGGTCATACAATTTCATTTGTTGTAGACATCTTAGAAACATGGGCTGAAAGGGACCTTGAAAAATCACCTTGTCTCAACCCCTACTTCCAGGAAGGATTATGACAGAAAAGAAAGATTGGTGTTAACCTTGTTCTTTAAAAATCTCCAGAGAAGGATATTTTTTGACCTTTCTTACTAATGGGCTCCAATGTCTCAAATAGAGTGTCTTACTACGCTTGGGAATTAGGAGACTCTTTGTAACTAATGTTCCTCCTTCTACACATGATGGAATGTTCTGATTTAGGAAACAAAGAAGTATGATCCGCTGGCAAATTTTTTCAAGAGAAACCAAGGACTTTCCCTTGGACTGCCAATAGTATTAATGTAGGAGTGGATGATGATAAAGAAATGAATCTAAGAAAATTCACCTTAAAAAAGTAGATTCTAAAGGGGAATAACAAAGAATGAAAAAACGAGTAAATTGAATACAGAGAAAACAAAAGGTGGCACATCACTTGACTACATACATGTACCTTTTTGAAATATTTCAGAGGAAGGAATATCTCTAAGAGAAATCAATTATTCTCATATTGAATTTGTAAATAGTAACAACTGTGGTTCTCACTAATAGGTTATATTACATACTTTATTTCAATAACCCTATGAGATAGGTACTACAGGTATTACTGCCTCTATTTACCACATAGTAAAGGAGGTGAGGCATTGTGAATATAGAGGCCTGGCCATGGAGACAGGAAGACCTGAGTTCAAGTTTCCACCACTAACACTTGTACTGACTGTGCGGTCCTGAGAAATAAATGCCTTAACTTCTCAATGCTCTTGGCACCTCTCTTTAAGACTGTAAGTGTCAAGAAAAGTGCTAACCTGTATTAGAAGAAGAAATTTCCTCATTGAGAAGTTACCTATACTAGTAAAATAGCAGATCCAGGTCCCATCTCTATTCCCTATACTATTTAACATATAAGAAAATAGATTGGAGAAGTGAAATGACTTCTCCATTATCAAAAGTCTCTATTAACTCTGGGTCCATTGTCCTTTCCACACTGACTTCCTGTAATTATCTGCAAATAATTAAAATCAATGAGTTTATACAACTAAAAAAATTAAAATAGCTGAACAGAACAATGATCTCAGGAGGAAACATACCAATCCAAAACAGCAGTGATGTAAGAGATGTGGCTAGTGGACATAACATTTTCATAGGGATTGCCAAGATGGGACACTTTCTGGTTGGCTTTATTGCCCACTATTGAAATTGGTTAGATGATGAATGAATCAAGATGGAGAACTTGGAGCTTAAAGATAAAAGGGGGGAGGGAAGGGGAGAAAGAGATAGAGACAGAGAAATCGGGGGTGGTGGAGAACTGATGGCTAAAGCCAACCTGGAACCAAATCTGTTTCCCTAACCATTCTCAGCATTAGTGTTGTGATATCAGGCAGATCTATGTGGACATTGTCAAATGTAATATTCATGCCCCCACTCCTTTTTCAGGGTTGGGATTGCAAGGACGGATGAATGCATGAGCCAGTCCCTGGAGCAGAGTCTCCATGTCCCTCTAGCTAGGGATGCTGCTGTCCAGTTCACTCATACAGCTGTGACCATGAGAATCACTAAAACTTTCTACAACACTCTCCAGTTCCAGTGTAGACAATTCATTTTGAGTATCCTACTCTCACTGGCAAACCACTCCAGTATCTTTGCTAAGAAAAGACAAATGGAGTCAAAAAGAATTGGACACAACTGAAAATGACTGAACAAAAACAGCTCACTCTATGGGAAGATGAGAGATCTAGTATACTACATTAAACTTCTGGGTGGGCCTTAGTAGCTCAGAAAACTGAAGAGGAATTTCAACTTGAAAGGGATTGAGTGATTCTTAGCGGGATTTAATCCGGGAATTGTTTAGAATATGGTATTCTATGATACCTATGTCTATTGCTTTCTAGTTTTGTTTTACCATCGTTTTTTGTTTCTTTGTTTTGTTTTTTACTAAACAAACTATTGCTGAACAGTTTTCACTGCAGTTTCAGTGACTGAAATAGTACTGGATCTAGAACAAATGTATAGATCCAGTCAGGGAGCTATGTTATATCCTGAATGACAGATACTCCTGCTCATAAGAATAAAGAATGAAGTGCTGGGTGATTGATAGTCATCTGCCCTGACATTTATGACTGTTGACAGGCCCAACCTGTTACAAAAACCTGGCTCTCCATCAGAAAAGCTAAAATTCTCAAGTTATCAGTTGGATCAAAAGAGATTTAGTTTAAAGCTCACCTCATCCTTAAGTTCGTAATTTCCATTAATTTCAATTGACTTATTTCTTCAGTACTAATGGACTAGCTTTATATTATGTTATAAGCACTGAGAGAGAAAGAATGTGGTCCATAGAAAGATTTCCCCTATTTACCAGCTCTGTAACTTCAGGCAAATCACCTCAGGCAAATTGTAGAATCTCAGAATTGGAAGAGATCTAAGAAACTATCTATCCTTACTTGACAAAAATACCTTTTACAGTCTACATTGCCTAGAGCAACCCCAGTAAGAGGCCGTCCAGCCTCCCGTGAAACTTCTAGTGAAGAGGAACCCACTGTCTCTCAAAGTCCATTCCACTTTTTTAATAGTACAAATTATTAAGAAGATTTCTTTAACCCATGATGGAAAATGCTATCCACATCCAGAGTAAGAACAATGGAATCTGAGTGCAGATTGAAGCATACTATTTTCTCTCTTTTTTTTCTTTCTCATAGTTTTTCCCTTTCATTGTAATTCTTCTTTTACAACATGACTAATGTGGACATATGTTTAATATGATTGTATATGTATAGTCTATATCAGATTTCTTGCTGTCTTGGAGGGGGGGAGGAGAGGGAAGGACAAAAAAATTTGAAACTCAAAAGCTTATAAAAGTGAATGTTGAAAACTATCTTTATATGTAATTGGAAAAAATAAAATACTATTAAGTGGAGGGAAAAAAAGATGTCTTTATATTAGCCTAAATCTGTCTCTGTAAAATGTCAGGCCACTGCTCCTTGTTCTTCTGCTGGGGGCCAAAAAGAGAAAATCTAATGTGTCTTCTATATGACCCTTCAACCCTTCAAATACTCGAAGTCAACTATCATGTTCATCTCGAGTTTCGTCTTCTCTGGATTGTGTCCCTCATTCCTTCAACTGTTTCTTTTCTGTTATAGTATAAAGTCCCCTCACCATGATGGCCACTTCTATCTGGACAAACTCCAGCTTATCAACATCTTTCCTAAGTCGTTTTGCCCAGAAGTGGACACAATATTCCAAATGTGGTCTGACCAGAGAAGAATTCAGTATAATTATTATCACCCTCATTCTGGGAACTATACTTCTCATAATGCAGCATTCTGGTTGATGTTGACTTTTTGGCTACCATCTCAACTTGTGATTTAGTCCACTAAAATCCTGAGAGAAATCATTATTAATAACCAATATCTTGAGGAGATACAGAGCTCTCTCCTTCTTCCAAAATTATGATTTTTAAAAGTTCAATCTCTTGAAAAACATTGCTGATAATGAGATTTCTTGTTCAAGACCCCACTCTGCTGGAAGCTATTATGTTCTGCTCAGGCTTAGGTGGGGTATATGTTTTTTGAATATATAACCCAAAGCTATGGGTAGTCTAGTATAAAAATAGTTTCTGTCCAAGGGTGACATAATGTCACTCTCAGCCCTTCATTTTAATATAACTCACCTTCCATTGTGCTGTCCAATCATAATTAATTGCCATCCCCTCAAGAACAACTACTCTTCGAAGGATATATGAATTGTGAGCCCGGCCACCATGATTGTCTTTTATCTATGAGAGGTGGCCAAATGACCATCCTTTTGTTAATAACTTGTTGACCTTATTAATAAAATGATTAAATTACCTAGAAACTATGTCTCTTGAACTTTTTAAACCTCACAATCCCTAAACCTTCTTCACATAAATTGTTATCTATTCATTTCTTCTTGCTCCTCTTCTTGTGAAATTGATCTTTTACATCTGTGTGCAACTTCTCATTTATCTCTAATTTCATTTTATTAGATGTGGATTTATTGGATCTATTTCATTTTATTAGATACAAATTTATTAGATCCATTTTTGTAGACTGTCACCACCTCTTTGCACCCTAACTCTATCATCCATAATATTTGATCTCTCTTTCAGCTGCATGTCATCTGCAAATTAAAAAAAAAATCCATCAACTCTTTCATCCAAGTCATTGATGAAAATGTTCAACATCTCAGGACTTAGGACAGGTGCTCCTCTAGTGACTTCCCTCTCTATTTATATAGACTCATCTTTGGGTCCAGTAATTCATATTAATTAAAAATTCACCTACCTGCACTAGCATTTAGCCTCTACCTCTCACCGCTTCACCTACTCTGCAGTCATAACACGGAAAACTTTGTCAAATGCCTTCTTGAAATCTAGATATTCTGTGACGCCTACTCATTTCCCTGATCTACTAGTCTAATAAACCTGTCAAAAAAAGAAATGAGGTTAGTCTGGCATGACCTGTTCTTAATGAAGCAATGAATGATCTCTTAATGAAGCTTTTAGTGATCACTGTTTCCCTTTATAAAAGCTCAAAAAGTGTCACTTTAATAATGTCTAGAATTTTTCCAGGATTTAAAAGTCAATCTCACTTCTAAAGACTGCATGGTCTTTTTTTTTTTTTTTTTTTTTTGGAAACTGGATATTGCAAGGCTGGAATTTCAGTGGCCATTCATAGACCTAATCTAGGTCTTTTTCCAACTGTGCTGGTTCACCTCCTCTTAGGTAGCCTGGTTCCCCAACCTTGCCCCCCTGCCCAGGGGCTCACCAAATCGGTACTGGACTTAGTGTAGATATTTTGACTTTAGCCCTGCTATAGCTCAGAACTCCTGAGTGCAAGCTATCTACCAGCCTTTGCCTCCCCCAATGACAGAGAGCACAGATACAACCCTTACCTTTTTTTTTAATTGCCTTTCTGTTCCTACAGTTTTTGAAGAGGAAAAAAAATAGCTCTGCAATCACATTTGCCAGTTCTTTTGGTATCTTAGGATGATATTTTTCTGGCCAGGTGGCTTAAACTCATTAAGAGCAGCCCAATGCTCTCTTTCAATTTTCTTATTTATCATATATTTCAAAACAATTTTAACTTGTTATTCTAGACTGCCCAGTCATCCCAGGATCATGGAAAGTGGAAGCTCCAAGCACCCTGTTCTTCTGATTTCTTCTGGCTAGCAGACTCTTCTGTCCTGCACTTGATACTATGTTGGTGAATGCTGCATTGGTACATGCATTACTTCTCCAAGAACAAGGGAGTTGGAGGTAGAGGCAGTAGGAATTTCAATGGGTTGTCTGGCCCAATAAATACCTGCAGCTTCATCCTAATATATCATGACAGGTGGTTGTGTGTGGGGAAGGGGAAAGTGGTGAGCCTCACCCAGAAGATATACGTACTATCTATGGGATATACCCTGAACTCTTGGTGGAGCCTGGTAACTGAGACTCAGATGAAGACAATGCTAGACAATGGGGCCTTGGTGCTGTGGGAACTTGTGATGGTGTGTAGGGTCTTGGTGTGGGTGGCGCTAGGTCTTTGACTGCAAACTGGAGGCTTTGAGCTGCTTGAACTGTCGTGCTCTGTGAAGTATTTCATACAGAATCTGAGGTTATGTAAAAATCGAAGTATGGAGAGTTTTCCAGTTGCTTGGAGCCTCCATTTTCCAAGGTCCTGAGGTGACTAGGAAGTACAGAATAACATGTTAAAAATGCTTTGGGGGCGGGTAGATGGCACAGTGGATAGAGCACCGGCCCTGGATTCAGGAAGACCTGAGTCCAAATGTGACTCTCAAACACTTGACACTTACTAGCTGTGTGACCCTGGGCAAGTCACTTCACCCCATTGCCTCTCAAAAAAAATTGCTTTAAAACACATGACAACTAAGAAAATTGGAAGAGAGAATTGAGCTGTTATTAGTGACATGTAAAGTTATTATTAATTATTATTAGGATTATTAGAATGCTCTAACAAATATAATTATTAGAATGTTCCTTGAGAGTGAGGATTATTTCACTTTTCGTTTGTATTCCCAGGACCTGGACAGCAACTGGCACACAGTTAAGGTTTAATAATGCTAGTTGATTGATGGTTTGTACTGCATGGTAGTTTTATGACATTCCTTAGGTTCACATTGCAGCCTCCACTAGGCTGTACTCTCTTCAAGGGCAGGAACAAAGTTTCTGCTTCTTTCACCTCCTTATCCCCTTCCCCCAAATACACACAGCCCTTGTGATAGTGTCTGCGCACAGTTTGTACTTGATAGCTGCTCACTGAATGAATTTACACCTGGAATTTAAATCTGTTCCGTGAGAATGACATGATTTGAGTCACATGGAGCAGACTTTTCTCCTACTGAGGAGAAAATGGTTTATCTTGAATAATAAAGAACAAAAATTGGAGCTCCAAGAAATCTCAGTTTAAGTGTCCTGCAAATGGGTGGTGCCCTCAAGATAAGGCTCTGTGAGCCAAATTGGAAAAGAGACTTGGCACCACCTTACCTCATGGTGAGGAGGGGAGGGGTCTGTTTCTCAACTGGAGGGGATAATAAGAACACTGTTACAGCTGAATTTCTGGAGATTGTATATGTGTTTGTGTGTGTGTGTGTACATAGGGAAATTTTTTCCTAAAAATGTTTGCTAGTACTTTAATTGAAATGATCAGCAGACAAAGATTTAAGGTGTAAAATATTATTTTAAATAACTTTATGCACAGGGAGAGATGAAAAAAGTTGGATTTTTTTAATGGCTAATAATGGTTAACTAAAAGAAAGCATGGGTTGATGTATAAAAGGCCAGCTGTGGACTTAGGAAGACCTGGTTTTTAGTCCTGTCTCTGACACATGCTGGCTTTGTGACCCTGGCTAAGTTAATCAACCACCTCTCAGACTCTTCTCTAAAACTGTAAATTGTGAGATTTGTGAAGATTGTGAGATTTTGGAGAGGGGTTTTCCTCAATGAGGAAATGCCTGAACCAATGAAATCACAGGTCCACATTCCTCCATCCCCTGTCCCCCCCCAAAAAAAGAATTATGTGAATCTGAACAAAACTTCAAAAGCACAAAAAGAAAATCTATCATCACATTACTGAGGTGGTACAACATAGTGCGAATAGCCCTGAATATGGAGTTAGAAGACCTGAGTTTAAATCCCAGTTGTACAACCTTGGGAGAGTCAGAACTTCTCTGGGCCTCAGTTGCCTCATCTGTAAAATTAGAGGTTTGATCTCTTAGGCCCTGTACAACTTTAAAATCCTGACTTTGAATTGATTGATGATTTACATCTGCACCTGCTTATTGATGAAGTGAATTGCTGGGGGAGATGGTGAGAGAGTGGAGTGCGTATGGGTATAGAAGAGACATTTTTCAGCAAGATCAATAAGGAGAATGCATTTCTGAACTCATTAAGACATACATTCTCCTTAAATTCATTCTCAATTTAGCTATAAGGTTGAAACAATTATGTACTGGTAGGTTGGTGACTTTTTAGAAGTTGGTGGATATATTTTTGCTTCATGTATGTATAGTCATACATTACTATCTTAAACTCTAAAGTGTCAAGCATACATACATATATATACACACACATATACACACATACATACACACATATATGTATACATATATGTGTGTGTATATATATATACATAAATATGTGTATGTATATCTATTTATTCTTTTTCACTTGTTGGTAAAAATGAAAACCACATTTTTTTTTGCAAGAAACAAGTAGATTAGACAATAAGAGACAACTATGAGGGCCTCATTCAAGCTTTGGCTTTCAGAAGAACAAAAAAGTGACCCAGTTTCAAGATTCATTGTCTCAGTGGTCCCTAGAAAGAGACATTGTTTCCCAACTCAATCCAAATGCCCCAGGTATTATTTTAACTTGCTTTTGGGAGACAAAAAGGCTCTTTCAGGACTTTCCTGGAGAAAGGGCTAAAGTTAAATAGGATCTCACAGAATCTCAGACCTTTTTATCTTCAGTTTGGTTGAGAGATGCAGCCCCAGCTGGTACAGAATGACTCAGTACATTTCTCCTTCCCTTCTTCCTTCCCTTCAGTCTTCGCCTGGGTTTTTGGAACCAGACAAGCTAGGCATCCAGGGAAGCTGTCCATTTTGAAATCCAAGCTTCAGGTCTTCCAGGTCATCTCCCCAAATAACTCCATCAACAATTCCATGGACTTAGATGATGAGCCCCACCTTCGAATGTATGAGGGGCTTTGTTTATCTGATCTTTTCATCAATTCAAGACCAGTGTGGTAGAGCAGAAAGGGCAATGGCTTTTGTCTCAGAACCCCTGAATATGAATCCTGGCTCTGCCATTTATGGCACTCCATGTAATGACCTATATATCTTGTAGGAGATTTCTAAGGTCCTCTTCAGTTCTACATCTTATATTTCTGAAGGTTACTGATAGCATCTCACCACAGAATCTCAGTCAGCAGGCACTTCAGAGACCACCTAGTCCAAGAAGAATCCCCTCTTACTGAATGAATGGATTTCATTAATTCCTATATTTTCAAATTCCCATGCTGTTTGTCACTAATAAAGTTTTCACTGGCATGCTGTGGCCAGTATCCTTGCAGTTAGAGAGGGTAACAGGTTGCCCAGGTTTCTAGGTAGGAAGTCAAGTTGATTGAAATGCAAATGCCTAAATACCTTGGAAGAGATCACTGTCTACCTTCTTGTCGGCTGAACCCCAGACACAACAAAATGATACTACTGGTTCACCTCAGTAAAATGACATGATTATTTGATCATTCAATAGTTTGATTCCCTTTAGGGCCTTTGGTTGTAACACTGAGGAGATAGCAAAGAAGGTGAGACTGAGGCCTGTTCCTTAGGACTCCAGAGCTTTGAAGAAGAAAATTTCAAAGTTCTGATGGTCTTGTTTCAGTCTTTATTCAGTGATTTTGATGGCAAGGCTATTTGAAGAAAAGTCACGATTACCAGCTCTGAGGACATCTTGCCACTGGCTTAAGATTCCTTAATATAAATTGCCCATAAAATGCAACTCTGAATGTAATTAAAGGAAGAAAAGATGATATATTATGTATCTTCAAAATGAAAGAGTATAGCCTAGACTTTGCATTTTAAAGCATTAAACAACTTTAGTTCATCTTGAAGCGATATGTTAAGAAATCTATTGAACCCACTGTCACCAGACTAATCCTTGTAAAGTGTCGCCTAGGGTAAAGTCCAAATTCCTTAGTTTGGTGTTTAAAGCCCTCCACAATCAGGTATTGGCTCTTCTTTCTAGCTTTATCTGTTACATTCCTCTACTCAAACCCTTGACTTAAGCTAAACTGGCATCCTCTCTAAACTCTGCTCATGTTTTGTGTTTGTCCGTCTTTGCTCACGTCCTTTCTTCTCCCTTCTGCCTACCCATGCTCCACCCATCATTCCAGGTCCAACTCATGCTCCCCTTTCTTCATAAAGTCTTCGCTGTCTACTCTGGGCCACAATGATTCAACTTCCTTTAATGACTCCCATCATATAAAAAATAAAGCACAAACTCATAACCTGGAATTCATAATCCTTCACAATCTGCCACCAGCCTTCTTTTCCAGCCTATATTTGCCACTGTTCCTCAATGCAAACATAATACTCTAGTCAGACTGGTCTTTTCCTCATCTCTGGATCAGGTCTTGGGTCTTTGGATCTCCATGACTTTGCTAACATCGTTGACTCTATCTTATCCAAAATACTGTCTGCCCTTCTCTTTATTTTCTATCTTGCCTTCAAGACCCAGTTTCCATCCTTTTTCTGTGACTTTTGACTCAACCTACCCCAGTCCCCAGGGATGTCTCCTTTGAGACCCTATAGGGTTTTGCTTCTATCTTCTCATGTGACCCTGGCTCATATGGCGGAAAACAGTCCTGGCAGAAAGCAAGGCCCAGTGGATAGAACGCTCTGCTTGAGCCAAGAAGATTTGAGTTCATATTCACCCTCAGACTATTATAAGCTGTGTGACCTAGGACAAGTTACTTTAACTCTCTGGGCTTTATCATAAAATTAGAGAGTTGGACTAGAGAATCTCTAAGGCCCCTTCTAGCTCTAAATCTATGATCATTTCATCCTGGAGGGCCTGGACTTAATATTTTATCCAAATGGACTACAAACTTTTTGAGAGCAGGGGCTATTTTCATATTTGTATTCATATACACAATGATTAGCTTAGTGTCCAGCACTTAATAGGTACTTGATAAATCCTTTTCTATTGTATTGAATTCATAGAATATCTCCCAAGCTGTCACTGGAATTTGGGGATCTATGTCAAGATAATCAATGCAGATAAGAGACAACTTTATTCTTATTCTTATAGCAAAACTTGTACAGAGGCTATATTGTTTTAAGCACTCTAGGTAGTTTGGACTTTGAAATATTTTGTATTCATTTGTTATAAATTATTGTAATGGAGCACTAGCCAATAAGTCCAGTCTTAATAAGTCTATACAAAGTGCTTAACTGAGGCAATCCCCATGTGACCTTTGTAGCATGTATAGACATTCTGTAACTTGTTCTTGTTGGCTACCCACGTGGTGAAGAGGCGCCCCTTTGGTTGCCTGGGTAACCTGAAATAGGGTTGTATTCCAACTGTGCTAGTAGACCAGAACTTCTTTCTTTTCCACTGATTTCTTTTTACCCTGCCAGCATCCTAGTGACATTGTTGTTCGTCCTTCATTCTTAAAAAGTACCAAAGACATCAGGAGGGGGATGTCTTGACTTGCAAGTGAATTGGATTTAAGTGAGGTAGGGCTGTGCAAAGTCATCAGCCTCACTCTCTTCTCCATAGTCATTTGGAGTTCAGTGGCAAGACATCAATCAGGATGACTGGCAGTGGCCCAGGATACCTTGGCCTTTTTAAGCTAAGGTCTTTCCTAGGTTTCAGTTTGTCAGAGACAACACCTATTCAGTGATTAAAGGCTAGGTAAGAATTGAGGCAAAAGATGGTTTAGTTTGCCTTTTCAAAAGAATCAGTCTGAGAAGGGAAGAGATGCTCAGGGTTTTTGGCCAGAACAGAAACAATTGCTATTTACATTCACTCTGAGCCATTAAAACCCAAATAATAAGCAAATGCAGCTTGGACTGGACCTAATATTGGCCAATCAATGAGAGCCAGAGTGATTTGGGTTTAAAGGCATAGTCAAGTAGTTCCATTTGAATCCCAATGGACCTTATCAAAACCTTTTTTTTCAGAGCTATATTTCAAGAAATCATAAATGAAAGCTACATGTGACAAAAGACAATGATGGAAGTGGAGAGACAGTGGTATAAAGGGAGAAGAATCAAGCCCTCACCATCCAAGACTGACATATGCCCTTTGAATATGGGCCTTGGTTCTTGGCCTCAAGCTAAACTAGACTGTCTGAGTCACATATGACCTTGAAAGAGAAGCAGCACTGGGACAGGTGCATTTTACTGATGCTTAAATTCATGACAAAGCCAGATGTGTTACATCAGACCTACTACTACAAAGAGTCACCATGTTTTCAAATAGATAACAGGTAGACAGACAGAGACAGATGAATGGACAGACAGACTGGCAGAGAGATGGATAGAGACAAAGATATAGATAGGTAGATATATAGATAGATGATGGACAGATAGACAGATAGATAGATAGATGATAATAGCAATAATATCTTTTAAAAGCTAAGACTCCATTAATCCTTTTCCCATCATTACAGACACAGTGATGCCCTGATTTCTGACCCCTACCCTATACAAAATATTTATTCTCCTTGAAAGCAAACTTGAACTCTTGAACAGTCTTGGCCCTAGCCTTAAATCAAAACCCACTGGATTTATATTACAACAAAGAGATACCACACAGTTGTATAATTAACACAGAAGTGGAAGAGAAAACTGGGATGCAGCACTTATCTTGTGGAATGGATAGCCCCTGGCTTTAGTCAATTTGCTGAGTCATTTCTAGGGACTCAGTCTAAACAAAAATCAAGGGTCAAGAAGAATTTAAGAAAGCTGGTGTGAAGAAAGCTACAGCAGGCGAGGTATTCAATTCAACAATCATTTGTTTATCACCTTCCATGTCCCCTCATCCTTCCCCTGAGATGACCTTCCATTTAAAATGTGTGTGTGTGTGCGTGTTATATCTATCTTCCTCATACAACTCTTTGCATGTTGTCTCCCTCTTTAGAAAGTAAGCTCCTTGAGGGCAGGAACTGTGTTTTTGCCTTTCTTTGTATCCTGAGTGCTTAGCAAAGTGCTTGTCACATTTAATAAATGCTTGTTGACTGACTGACCGACTGACTTCTATGTACCAGTCACTGGGTATACAAAGACCAAAAGGAAACAGTCCCTAGCCTTGAAAAGTTTACGTTCTATGGAGGAGTAAGACTTTCCTGAGGAGAGGAGAGGCACAGAAGGGGGTCCTGGAGTTTCACACAAGGGTAATTTGCAACCCCGAAGCCAATAATAATAGTTCACATTTATGTAAAAATCACAAAATGCTTTCCTCAAAACACCCCTGTAAGGTAAGTAGTGCAAGTATTTTTGTCTTCATTTTTTCAGATGAGGAAACTGAGGCTGAGAGGTTAAAATGACTTTGCCATATACATTAAGTGTTAGAGCCAAGATTCAAACCAAGATCTCTAAGGTCCTGTCTCTACATCCAGGATTCTTTCCATCTACCTCTAGATTTCTTGCAAAATGATGTCCATCACTTTTCAACATCCTTCCTCCTCAAGCTGCTCATCCCTCCTTTTTAAGGTCACACCCCCAAGCACATGATGAGAGACAAAGGCTGAATTCTTTCAGCAAAAAGTGGATGGACTATGTACCAGGGGGAAAAGCCTGGGCAGAGAGCCAGAAGCCCTGAGTTCTACTCTCAACTTTAAATTTGTGATGTTGGGCAGGTTGCTTAACCTCACTGGTCCTCAACCTCCCCGTCTGTAAAATAGGGCTGCCACCCTATTAAATACACAGGATTATTTCCAGAAGAAAATGACATAAAAGATGAAAAAGAGCTTTGAAAAATTGTAACTATAAGTTACCTTTATCCATGGCCAGCAAGTCATAACCCTCCCCACCTCCCCTTTCCCTTTTTATGTCTAGAGGGGACACCGTAAGGCACACAATCCCTGACAAAGCCTGAGAGTAGGGGACAGCCCAAAGAGAGGACGACAAATCCCATTATTTCTTCTATGGCTAAGGATAACTCTCTTAATCTCCCCTTAATTCTGGGGGCTAAGGGAGTGTGTAATAAGTTCATTTGCCTTCTGTGCTCAGTCGAGGCTAGACTACCAGGGCTTTTAATATTGAGTAATAGTGTTAATAGCAACAAGGCAGAACAAGTTCTCTAAATGCTATATTTGAAAATTTTGTGGACCCCTGGCATATGTATACAGGTAAGTAAAGATAAGTTATATAAAGTAATAAGGGGTACTTGGGGGACAGAAGCACTAATAACTGGAGGAATCAGGAAAGATTTCTTCTAGGAGGCAGCACTTAAGCTATGGGAGCTAGGGATCCCAAGGAGGTTGAAGGAGACAGGAAAGCATGGAGGTGGGAAATGGAGTATCATGTATTGCCAACGTCAATAAACAGGGTAGCGCTGGGCCTGGAGTCAGGAAGACCTGTGTTCAAATCTGGCCTCAGACATTTATTATGTGACCCCAGGCAAGTCACTTCCCCTGTTTGCCTCAGTTTCCTCATCTGTTAAATGAGCTGGAGAAAGAAATGGCAAAACACTCCAGTCTCTGCCAAGAAAACCCAAATGGGGTCATGAAGGATCGGGCAAAACTGAACAAGGACAACACTGATACTGAACAACAACAGTAAACCAATTTGCTGCCTGTGTCAAAGAAGACCCCAAGAGAAAGACTGGTTTGATCCAGACCATAAAGGTCAAAAATGGCAGAGCCTAGACTCGACCATAGGTCTTCTTACTCCAAAGCCATCACACTTTCTCCTATTCCAGATGACCGTGGACCTTCCCAGAAATAACTGATCTCCTTGAGGAAGCAGAGAGAAAGATTGTCTTCATAAGTGGAAGGAAAGTTTTATCCAGTTAAGATCAACAATCTTCCCGAAGGAATTAATCACCCACACACTATAGATCATCAAAAAGCCAGGACTATAGCTTACCACCCCCTAATTAGCTCACGCAGGGCAGGGGTGGGTAATGGATGGGATGCTTTGGCTTTTAGCCTCATCGTGCTTTCTTTAAAGGAATTGTTTTGCCCTTCATAAAACCAAAGCACTTGCATTTACTCAAAAGGGATTACGTTTGCTGAGCACTGGGATGCATTAGGACGGTTCATTAGTTACTGCCTTTCAGAAGAGGGCACCAAGGTCCTATTATTGAAAGGATCATTTGGTAGGAGACTCTGAGAATAAATCCGGTGCTGGGGAGTCAGACATCCACCTACTCTTTGAAAAATGGACCTTTTCCTAGGAGAGTCTGTGCCCAGGCCTGGAAACAGCATAAGACTGGGTGGCTTAAATCTCGGGAACTTTGAATCTTGTGGGAGCAACTTGACTTTCACAGTGAATGTGAACAAAGAATTAAATCTTCTTTCTACGGTATTTGAGAAAATCAAGATGGAAGGGCTCAGAACTGGGAGACAGCCCTCCTCTTTTTAGGAGCCAACATTGTCTAATTTATTTAAATGACAGATGACAAAATTCTCTTTTTCAGCTGCTTCTATTGTACATCCCTTCACTGAAATAGATTTGTCAGTTTTGAGAAGTCTTATTTTGCAGAGAAGCATTGAAAGTGTGTCAATAGTAGCTTTAGACCTCAAGATCATGCAATTATAGCTTTAGAAGTGGAAAGGGCCTTAGAAGTCATCTAGTTCAGCCCCATCACATTACAAATGAGGAGACTGAGGCCCAGTGAGACTAGAATGATTTGCTCATGGTCATGGATTATAAGTAGCAGAAACAGGACTTGAATCCAGTCCTTTGATTCAAAGTCTGATGTTCTTTCTGTTATGTCTAGCTACTTCCCCTTTGGGCAGCGAGGTGGCACAGTGGACAGAGTGCTGGGCCTGGCGTCTGGAAGACTCCTCTTCCTGAGTTCAAATCCAGCCTCAGACACTTACTAGCTAGGTGACCCTGGGCAAGTCACTTAACCCTGTTTGTCTCCGTTTCCTCATTGGTAAAATGAGCTAGAGAAGGAAAGGGCAAATCACTCCAGTATCTTTGCCAAGAAAACTCCAAATGTGGTCATGAAGGGTTCGACAATGACTGAAAAATGATTGAACAACAACTTCCCTTTCCCTCTCAATGACTCATAAAATGACAGTTGCTGTTGGAAAATCTTTAAGCGTAATATATAAATATATATGCATAAATATATGAAAGAGACAGAGACATATAAAGATAGTGATGGAGAGAGAGAGGCAGGGAGACAGAGAGAGAAACAGAGACAGAGAGAGTACTGCATAGTGGGAAAAGAGCTGGATGAACTATAAATTGTGTAACGGATGCCAATCTGCATTGGTAAAGAGAATTACTTCACTGAGAATTCCTATACCAATAAATCACAGATCTATCCAAATAAATAAATATTCTATTGTCCAGAAATCCCAAGCTATGGGTTTATACAGATGAGAATGACTTTTCGTGGCTACCTCAAAATATCATAATTCTCTTTGGCTTATTATACATTTTTCCAGAATTTATTCTGGAAAAATATGTAAATAGAGCTTGTCTAAATCTCTAGAAGGATAGGTAAAGTTTTTCTCCAAATTCCATAAAAACATTCTCAATAACACTAGGTGTGTTAGGTAGGGGGTATCCTTTATTCCAGTCCACAGAAATTACCAAGAAAAAAAGCCAAAGGGCTTTCAGATGTCCATAAGCTATTTAATTCTCTGCCCTCTTCAGTGACTCCAAGATCCTAAAGTTCTCCATTCTCATAGAGGTGCTCTAGTTTAAACTTTTCTTCCAGAAGGAAACAAATTTGGGACTGATAAGAATCATTCTGGTAAGAATCACAGAATACTCACTCCCTAAAGCCAGGCCTGGGGTAATCATAATCATTCCTACTCGCATTTCTATAGTGTTTATTATCCTTTCCTCACAAACCCAAGACATAGGTAGTATAAGTATTATTATCACCCCCATTTCATAAAGGAAGAAACTGAGTCTCAGGGAGAAGTGACAGCATACCCGGCTCTGATTCCTCTCCCCACCCCTGCAATCTGCTTCTTGGTTCCACTTCTTGTGGGGATGGGTGAACCCTCTGTATTCATAGTACCATTCTATGATTGGGAGTCCCTTCGTAAGAGAAATTCACCTGAACCTGCCATACAGGCTATACCCTGACATTCTGGTGAGGCACCTTTCATGATAGATAGATGGATAGATAGATAGATACATAGATGGATAGACAGATGGGTAGATAATAGATCATTTACTAAGGGCTCACTATTGCCAGGCGCCATGTTAAGAGGTGAGGATATAAATTTAAGCGAACAGACAGACCCTACCCTCAGGGAGCATATGACGTTCCACTGGTGTAAGAGAACCCATGCAAGGAAGTTGGAAGGAGTGGAGGTGGGCAGAGAGAAGGGCACCTGAATGGGGCAAGACTGTTGGTGAGAAGGAGAAGTCCAGAGAGTGAGTCAAGCTGCTAAAATGGTGGTCCTGACTAGGGAGTCACCAATCAGCAGACGTGCCTTTGGCCAGAGGTTTCTGGGCATGAGATCTTAGGGTGCTACCCTAGAAGAAAAAGAACTTGAGGCAGCTAGATAGACCATTTTTTTTTTCATTGGAACCTCACTGTTTTAATAACTCAGAGTAATAGTGGAGTGCAAAGTCTAGGTTCCTGGATCCTTATACTGTGGCTTTTAGTTCCTTACTGCTTCTCCAGTTTTGAGGGTCATGTGTATGTCCAATTCTGGACCGATCTTCTCAGACTGTGCAGTTTGTCAATTTTCAGCTGCCATCCCTAAGGCCAGAGGCAATGTTACTGCCTCCCTAGGAACTCTCAATACTCTCCCACTGCCCCAGCTACTGCCATCTCTTGGGCCAAGGGACTGCCATTTTTTGTGTATACCCCCTTATGGTTCCTCTCTCCATGGCTGGCACATATATGATTGTGACTCTCACGCACCTTGTCCTAAGGAAGCCATCTTTGGTTGCTTGAGACAGCCCTAGCCACTGAGACTGATTGTTTAGGAGACTCCAAAGGACACATCCTTTGCCTCATAGGAATAGACAAAGATCCCCAACAAAAACTTACCAAATTTTTAGCTCATCAAGTTAATTATGGAACTCATTGATTAGGCTCCTATGTAATATAATGTCAAATAGGGTATGAGGGTATTGTCAAAACAAAACTGGGACTTTCCCTTCTTCTTCTTCCACATACTCTTTTCTCTACCATTTTGTGTCTCCTTTTCCCCTTTAAAGCTGCCCTTGAGGTTCATTTTAGCCTGAATTCACCTGGATAAGAATGCACAAGTGGGAAGAACACTCAGTATAAAACAGAGAATGAAGAAAAAGGGTGCTGGACTGAGTCTGGGGACATGGGCTCAATCCCCACCCTGACACCTACTAGCTGTGTGAACTTGAACAAATCACTTCTCCTTGCTGAGATTCAGTTTTCTCTTCTACAAAATGGGGATGATAATAAAACTTATACTACCTATGTCATTGGACTGTGAGGAAATCATGATAAACACTACAGAAATGCAAGTTTTTGTGATCATTATTGCCGCAACCCCAGCTATAGGGAGTAAGTATCCTGCAATTCTCATCAGAAGGGACCTGCTGGGTGGCATACTGTGTACAAGCTCCCTGTAGCCAGAGCAGGCACAGTGCCAGCAGCCGAGGCCTGCAAAATAGGGAAAAGGGGAGGAATGAGGACAAAGATCTCTGTTGTGTCCTCAAACCAAATCATCCAGGTCCAACCATGCAGGGACATAGTTCATAGTCAAGTGGGATTCTCTTTAGTAATTTTAATTTTAATCTGGAATCCCAGCATGGTAGCCTATCCCATACCTCCAGCACATGGATGTTCATGTTGTTGTTCTTAAAAACTTGGATGGGTACAAGCCATGACTCTCTGTACTTGGAGCCTATGAAGGAACAAATGAATCTTAGCTAGGACTAAACGGGATTTTCTGTTAGAGCGTCTCTCTGTTCTGGTTTATTTTTATTTTGATAAAACAGAAGCAGAAATTTCTAATGCCCTGTGGAAGCTAGGCCTGTGTGAATAACATCTGACAGAATCCTTTTTTAGAACCTTCCACTGGCCAGTTTCTATCTGCCCTCATTAGAGGTTCCAGTTCAAATAACACCTTAAATATGTTTCTAATGGTGAATTTCTCTGTGCAGGAGACAGGACTTATACACTCACAGATCCCTAGGAGTGGTTTTCTGCTTGGGGTGATGGATAGGGGAGTAATATCCTGGATATTTGACATCTCTACTTACATTGGCACTTACTACTATTTTTTTGGAATGGGAATAATGCATTCTCATTAGCTCCTTCCTTCAAGTTATTACACTGAAGAAAAAAGCATATTTATCTAGGCATCTTTTATGATATTTACTTAAGAGCTAGCCAAAAAAAGGGGGCCAGGGAGAGAGGAGAAAGAAGAAGAGGAGGAGGAGGAGGAGGAGGAGAAGGAAGGAAGGAAGAAAGAAAGAAAGAAAGAAAGAAAGAAAGAAAGAAAGAAAGAAAGAAAGAAAGAAAGAAAG
>NW_020954596.1:23845504-23860070 GCF_900497805.2 Vombatus ursinus | reverse complement strand
AAGAAAGAAAGAAAGAAAGAAAGAAAGAAAGAAAGAAAGAAAGAAAGGAAGGAAGGAAAGAAAGGAAGGAAAGAAGGAAATAAAAAGAAAGAAGGAAAGAAGGAAAGGAAGGAAAGAAGGAAATAAAAAGAAAGAAGGAAAGAAGGAAGAAAAAGGAGAGAAGGAAGGGAAGAAGGGAAGAAAAGAGGAGAGGAGGAAGGGAGGAGGGAAAGAAGAACAAAGGAAAGAAATAAAAAAGAATTTAAAGAAAAAATAATTTATTGAGGTTATTTTTATTTTCCAGAAACTAGGACTTCATATGTCCTCTTGTGCTTGCACATCTCAGAAACATCATATGTATGTATTTGCCCATTGTGAGTGAAGGAGATATAATTGTTTCACTTTTGTTAGTCCTTGTTTTTCTAAAACACTCATTTAGTTAAAAAATTATCTCGTGTTAGAGAATTACTAACTTTTCTTCACACATACACACACACACACACACTCTCTCTCTCTCTCACACATATACTTCAAGAGCAGCTTTGGTGGTATGCAGAACAGAGCTCTTAGGTCTTCCAATAATAGCTAATAGTAATAGCTAACATTTATATGGCACTTTCTATGTGCCAGGTATTGTGCCACGTGTTTTACAATTTTCTCATTTGATCCTGTCTGGATCCAAGACCACCTCTTTCCTTTTAGACACCCTGTTTTCCAGAGCTAAGGCCCAGCAAGCAAGCTGTGCCCTAAGCTTGGCATAACAACAGTCCTTTGCATTCACCCTCTGGATGAACTTTGCTACAACTAAATCATAGAAGTGATGATTCCTGAGCTCGGGCAAGCACCAACAGGCCCAGGCATGAAGTCCTGCTATGAATGGACTTTTTGTCACTAGACAACCTTTCCTCACTGCTGCTATTGGGCCTTACCGCTGTTGCTGCACTACACTGTTTGATTCTTTATCTAGCCACAAATACATAAATCAAGGTTTAGCCACACTGCCTGGGGTCTCCTACAAGAGGAGGCCCTGACACACGTGTCTGATTTTTCTCCCCCAATGGAATAAAGAAAGCTTTTGACTTCTAACCTGTGTGATCTCTTTGGTATTTTTGGAGTTAACAGTGGTTGCAAAACCTCCGTGACTCTTTGGTCATTTGTTACCGGAGTTGACAGTCCTTCCAACAATCCTGGGAGATAGGTGTTATTACTGTCCTCATTTCACAAATGAGGAAACAGGCAAACAGAGGTTAAGTGACTTACCCGGGGTCACACAGTTAGGAAGTGTCCAAGGCTGGATATGAGAACTCAGGTCTTCCTAACTCTAGTCCCTGTACTCTAGCCACTGCTCCACCCACTGATATATCGGGCAGGGCACTTGGTTCTATTTGTCACCAAGAGAAGCTGTAAAGCAGAAATTCAGGAAAGCATATGGATTTGTCAGTGGTCTCTTTTATACCATTGGAAACCTTGAAAGGAGGGTGCTGGCAAAGAACAGAGTCACTCTCTATTCCCAAGGACAAAGCCAAGATAATATCATTATCACGGAGAGGAGAAAATATAGAATAAACAGAGATTTGCCAGGACGAGGTCTGGTCATTTGATTCTGCCCATGCCTATGCCTCTGGAAGATGGTGCAGCAGGAGGCAGTAGGGCTTGGCATGAGGTGGGAGGTGCAGAAGAACAAGAGACAGATATTTCTTCTCTGATTTTCTGAGCCTCATAATTTCCTTATTCAGCTGCTAAAATGCTCTAGTATGATTTTCCTCTATTAAACCCCTAATTCCACCACATACACCCCATTCCATTCACTTACAATATCCCAGTTTTTAAAAAAAAACTGATTGAAATCAAGTACGGACAAAATTTGCATAACAATAGCAAGCCTTTCAAAATCCTGTTCTGAACTTTTGAATGAAACTGCATCTCAGTTCCTGGAAAATCCTGCTCACTTGGAATCTTGCGCAAAATTCTAATCTGGTTTCCAATCAGGTCAAAAGAACATAATCAACCTGTGGGGGGAGGAGGAGAATTTTTTTTTAATCAGTTTGGTTTGGGCTGCAGCGACTGTGCTGGTGAGACATCTCAGAAGCATTGCATACCATGGATGCGTGACATTTTACTGAAAAGATTAAGATCCTGGCTAGGAATCTCATGACTTGCTCTAGTTTTGTGTGAATGTTGCTTGTCTTGGAAAGGTTCTTGGGCAATAAATGACCCTATCTTGATTAAATTTGCTTGTGGTTTACTTTGGACCTTGTCTCATTCTGATTCCTGCTTGTTGGAATGGAGTATGTGACCCGAGTCACCAACTACCACTTTCGTGGATTATCATGACATTGACTGCTGAGTGTCTTTCCTATATGTGATTTCTGATCAGATAATAATACTAATAATAAGCATTTGTAGGGAATTTTAAGGTTTATAAAGCACTTTACAAATATTATTTTATCCTCACAACGACCCTGGGAAGTAGGTGCCATTATTATCCCCATTTTACAGATGAGGAAACTGAGGCAAAAAAAAGAAGCTAAGTGACTCACCTAGAGTCTTAAGTGTCTGAGGTCAAATCTGAACTCAGATCTTCTTGACTGCTGGTCCAATTCTGTGTGCCACAGATACTGGGCTGTGGAATAGATGGTAATGAGATTTCTTCCCAATTCCTCTGAGCCTGAGTCACCATTTGTTTCAGTAAAAAGGAACTCTGGTTTTGGAATAAGAGGACATGGGTTCCAATCCTGGTCATGCTACTTATTGCCTGTATGTGTTTGAGAAAGTCACTGAATTTCTCTATCTCCATTTTCTCTTCTATAAATAATAAAGGCATGGTCCAAGACAGTCTCTAAGTCCTTCTGAGCTCTAAATCTTTTGATGTGATAAACTGTGAACCAATCTGAGCTTTAGACAATGTAGTGATCTTCCGGGAGCCTCAGGGCCTTACCATAGTGCCTGGTACGTAGTGGTCACTTAATAAATACTTATTGATTGATCATGCATCAGCCTGATTGGGGTGGGGAGTGGGCTAGGAGAAGGGAAGGGTCATCACCTTGAACTTTGAACTCTCCATTTGTTTCCTGCACAATTCAACCTCAGGGCCACTCCTCAAAATAGAGTCAGGGTGATAGGTTCTCAGGAACCATGAATAATAAAGAGATTTTTTTTTTTTTATCCTAGTCTTTGGTTTCTACAGATTAGATTAAGGTTGGCCTCCCTCTGCCTGGCCTTCCACTGCTCAGTGAGCCTGGAATGTCATGGATCACATAGCTTTGTGAACTGCTCCAGGCAATGATAACGGCAACCTAATGTGGTTTTGCAGTTGTTTTCTCCCTATGCTACCATCCCAGGCATAAGTGGTCAACATGTTCAAGGTGGACAACTACAAAGGGAGTTCTCTCACAAAGAAACAGCTGGCTCTTGGTCCTTGTCATCATCATAACGGACAAATAATATTTGAGTGCCTGCTCTTTGATATATAGTGTAGCTGGAAGAGAGGCTAAACATATAAAGAGATGAATTCCAGGTAACCCAAGCTAGGTATTACAGAAGAACCCAAGAAAGAGTGAAATCAGAAAAGAATTCCAGGGAAGAGGCCAAGGTAAGATACAAATTATATCTGTTCTCTCCTTACCACCACCCCCACCCCGTCAAAGGAAAATGTGTCTATTTTAAAAAATTAAATTAAAATTAAACATTTTTAAGTTAAAATTAGAATTAAAAAAGGAATTTGAGGAAGAAAAAATTTTAAAACACCCCTCCCCCAACTCATACTTCTCCTCCCATATTGGAATTTTTGGAAACCCTTAGAAAACTAGACCCTGTTAAAGAAAGTATGCTTTTGATAGGTGAATAGGACCTTGAAGGAAGGAGAGGAACTAAACAAAGAACATGTGTTAGAGCATTCCAGGCAGGGGGGAAAGTGTCAGTTGTAGCAGATAGGAAAAGGGTGCTCAGTATTTTTTAGGGAAAAATGAATACTCCAGTTTGGTTGGGCTTGAGAATTGATGGAGGGGACTTGTGGAAAAGTTGAAGATTTAGTGTCACAGAGCTATAGAACTTTAGAATTTTAGAATTTTGAAGGATTTCAGATGTCATGGTTAAGTTAAAACTGATTGGTACTATCAAAGTTTTTGTTGTTGTTATTCAGTCCTTTCTGATTCTTTGTGACCCCATTTGGGGTTTTGTTGGCAGAGATACTGGAGTGGTTTGCCATTTCCTTTTCCAGCTCATTTTACAGATGAGGAAACCGAGGGAAACAGGGTTAAGTGACTTATCTAGGGTCACACAGATCTGAGGCTGGATTTGAACTCATGAAGATGAGTCTTTCTAACTGCAGGCTCACTGCTCTATCTACTGTGACACCTAAAGTTAACTGCCATTAAAGACCCGACTTATTCAATACTTGATTTTCCAGAGGGTCCTCTGGCCATGTACATCACCACTGCAATGGTTCCACAGTCTCATTAGTGTGGGTACAGAAACTCAACCTTCTTATCCTATTCAATGCCTGCCCAGGTCTTGCCCCCTAAGACTGCACCCCCCCAAATCCTGGGGTCCCTTCCTCAGGCTCTTTTCTAATATTTTGTGGCTATATCTGTTATCCTTCACTTTCAAGACACACAAGGCTAGAAAGGAAACAAAACCAAGCCCCCAGAATGTGTTTGGAGGCCTTCAGCCATCATTCTCACCTAGAAGTGGAAGACAGGGTTAAGGGGAAAGAAAAGGTGAAGTGGGAGGCAGAGATTTGCTGTTGGCTCTGCTCTTCTCTGGAAGGCTCATCCGTCCCCCGAGGTTTCATCTGATCTTTCCCTCAGGTATAACTTTAATGAAGGAAGGCTTCCTGTCTGATTGAAGCCAGGTTTTACCGTTTGCCATCTTAAACCACCAAGGCAACAGGATATTGTATTGCGGGGCGACTAGATGTCCCTTTCTGTTTGTTATTCTTTCAGGAACATGCTTTTCTGCCCTCTTCCTTCACATCCTCCCCCACCTCCAGCTGACCTGGCCAGTCCACAGGATCCTGGATAATGTTTGCTGCTGAGTCACCCTGGCCAGCCTCCAACAAAGGAAGTGGGATGCCCCCCTTCTCATTTGGTAGGACTTAGGAAATGGACCTTCTTCTCTCCAGCAGGAGAAGCCCAAAGCCATGATTCTCAAGACTGTTTCTATTCTGGAAAGAAAAAAGGACCCTTTATTTGAGGGGGAAACCTCCAAAAGAAACACAGAAAGCTTTTTATGGGAATGGTAGATTATTTGAAAAATTCCAGTATTTCTAAATTACACTTCCTGTGGTATCTGAACTTTACAACAAATTCACCTCCTTTTCCCACATTGTACACATTTTTTTTAATGGAACCTATGATTTCATCATTATGGGAACTCCTAGAGAGTAAACTTCTTCAGCTAATGCAGGTCAGTACCTCCTCTACAACTTACAGGTTTTTATTTTTGTTTTTTGTTTTTTTGGGGGGTTTTTTGTGAGGTAATTGGGATTAATTGACTTACCCAGAGTCACACAGAAAGTAAATGTTATGTGCCTGAGGCTAGATTTGAACTCAGGTCTTCCTGACTCCAGGGCCTATGCTCTATCCACTGCGCCACCTAGCTACCCCAACAATTTACAGTTTGGAGAGTTACCTAGAGGCAAAGAAAGATTTAGTGACTTGTCCAAGGATACATAGACAATATGTGGCAGAAACCTCATGACACAGTGGATAGAGAGCTAGGCCTGGAGTCAGAAAGACCCAGAGTTCAAATCCAGCCTCAGTCATTTACTAACTGTGAGATCCTGGGCAAGTCACTTAACCTCGTTTTGCCTCTGTTTCCTCATCTGTAAAATGGAGTTGTTGTAAAGATTGATTGACTTAATATTGACCACATATGAAGCTGCCTGTGGCCCACAGGACTTCTTCATTTCATTCATTCAATGAACATTTCCTAACTGCCTGCTGTGTGCAGGTACCTGTACCTGGCAGGCTCTGTGGGAGAAACAAAGTTTAGGAAGGTTGGTCTCCTATTCCAAAGTATCTTACAATCCAGCAGAGAAGATGTCATATATATGCAAATGAACATGCAGAAGGTTATTTAGAGGACTTGCTTCTTTAGTGGGGTGAGGTTGCAAGGTGGGAAGACTTTGTTTAGAGCCTCAGTATGGACTCAGGCATTCGTACCTCTTCTAGGATCAGATATCTTAAGTGTCCTCAGCTGGAAATGAATTGGTTAGCGTGTGCTCTTGGAAGATGGAGTCAGTCCCCTGAGTTCAGCCTATAAAAGGAAACCTTTATTGCAAAGTCAGCCTTTTCACCTTTTTGTCCAGTTGGGAGAGCTACTGAGAGATGAGCATGAATCAGAGACCCGACTTCAGGACCTGAAGTGGTATCTGGGGGACCAGCGACTAAACCCACCTCTGCCCAAGAGATGGGACAGTGGAGGATTTTGATAGTTTGTGGGACACTGAGGATCTGTTCTCAGTCATGAAGAAGCAATGATAGGGGAGCATGCTTACTCCTATCGCCCAGCCCCAGGGGGAGGGGAGCTATATGGCTCAATAGTGAAAAATTTCTGAGTCTTTGCCTTCTAGTGAGAGAAGAGGGAGTGCCTGAATAGTATCAGCCTCCAGGTTGCTTCTCACATCCTCAAGATTGAGAGTTCTGAGGGGCAGCTAGATGGTGCAGTGGATAGCGCTCTGGCCTTGGAGTCAGAGGACCTGAGTTCAAATCTAGTCTCAGACACATGATACTCACTAGCTGTGTGACCCTGGGCAAGTCACTTAAGCTCTATTGCCTTGCCTTAAAAAAATGGAAAAAAAAAGATTGAGAGTTCTGGGATCCATGCTTTTAAAGGGAGAAGAGGAAGTATCTGCATTGTGTCAGCTTCTTGGAGAGAAGGAATTGTACATGTGACCTCAGAGCCAGAGGAGCAGTGAGGGGCTGAGATACAATGCAACAGACCCCAAAAAGTACTCTTTCTGCTATTTCCATGAATTCTTTGGTCAGTGCCTCTCCATTAGGAAGGAGTTTGATTCTCTAGCAACCCAAGGTCCTTTTTTCCTTCCAGGGAGAGTATGGGAGAACGACCAAGCTATAAGAAGGAAGGTCTCTATTTGTACCTGTGGTGAAAGTCGGACATGCCATCAGATGGTCAGAAGTGGACCTGGAAGCACCAGAATCCCTACAGCAACCACCCCGTTAACCTCGAGAGTATGTCTTTAACCATTCTCCAAACAGCCATGCCTGCCCCCACCATCACAGCTCCATAGCGCAACCCATCACGATCAGCCAAAGTACCTTGCACCTTCCAGTTGTCATCATCGTTGAGAACGCCAGTTCTTCCTCTCATGCCACATCCTCAACAAGGACTTTTACCCTTCCCTGAAAAATCCCAGCTCTTCTTACTACTGAGAACTGAAGACTTCTGTTAGTGGTCTGTTGCGGTAGACACTCAAAAACAAGGCAGTTGTGACCTTTTACCTGCTGCAATTCCGACTGTATCATGGTCTTCCAAGGAGGCAGCATCACAGCCAGTGAAATATAGAAGCTATTTGCTGAGAATATGAAGAAAAGCTATACATACAACCTCTTTCATCATCAGATATGACTGTCTGTGAGGGGAATTCTAAAGCCTCGTCTACCGAGTCTTCTGTGCTTATCTATGGCATTGCTTTGCTGGTGATAATCTATAGTCTGCTCACTTAGTTTGCTGCCATGGTGATATCTCAGGTCCTCTGGAAACACTGTGGACAGAGAGACCTTCCCATCTGGGGACACTTTCCAAACCATGAGCAGGTACCCTCCTTTACCATGGACAATATGTGCCCCCAGGCATCTCCAAGCTCAGCCCCCGTGAAGAGATCTCTCCAGAAAACAGAATCAATAGCCTGGCTTATGCAAACCTGGTGGCCACTTCTGCTAACCTGTATGGGCATGGTGCCAGCTGTGCCAAGGCCCAAGCACTGTCAGGGCATTTCCTCCATTTCTTGGCTTCTACCTTTTCTCTTCCTGGAAGGGAGATCAAGAAGGCTGAGTTGGTGGTGTCTTGAGGGTTCCTTTTCTGAAGGCTCCTTAGACACAGCCCCCATAATGCTTCCAGATGAAGTTGCCAGAGCATGCTTGCTGCTATCCCACCCCCATACCCTGTTCCAAAGGACAGCGATGCCTTCTGGCAGATAATGGAACTAGAGTGGATTGGGGAGGAGTGGGGAAGAAGAACCTGCATGTGACTGAATAAAACTGATGACCCCCGAAAAAGAAGAAGAAAAAGAAGAAGAAGAAGAAGAAGAAGAAAAAGAAGAAGAAAAGAAGAAGAAGAAGAAGAAGAAGAAAAAGAAGAAGAAAAGAAGAAGAAGAAAAAGAAGAAAGAAAAAAGAAGAAAAAGAAGAAGAAGAAGAAAAAGAAGAAGAAGAAGAAGAAAAAGAAGAAGAAGTCTTGAGCTACTACATTATGATTTCAGAGAAAACTTTGCTGGCCATCTTCTTGTGCTTTTTACTAGCAACCTAGCTTGGTTTCTCTTCCAAGGAAAGTTCAAACCTCCAGGCAATGGTCCAAGTCTAGTGCACAGGATAGGGCCCTAGAGGGATGATGGGACTCACTAGAGAGGGAGAAGAATTATATTTATCATTTATGGGCTGCAATAAGTCCTATATGTGATAAGGTTGTCCTGTGTACTTGATATGTGTTGTTACCTTGAAAACCTATGTGGGAAAGTAGGGACCCTTTAATCCATATGTGTGGAGAGTTATACACAATCTATAGTCTGAAATTTCCCGAAGAGGATTCTGAGTGGGAAGAAAATGAGGTCTTGAATTATGATTTGGCCTTCAGGATTGCGTACAGTCTATCCAAGCCTAGAACGTGGGGAGCTGGGTCATAGGTAACAAATATAATACAACTTACTATGGGATGATATGTGCCAAAGAGGAACAAAACAGGCCATGAGACCAGATGAAGGTGAAATCACTTTCATGTGAGGAAATCAAGGTAGGCTTCATGGAGGAGGCAGTATATGAGCTGCATCTTAAAGGACAGGCAAATCTCAGGGGTGTGCTGGTAAATATTTAATACTCTACTCTCCAAAAAATGTATGAGTGATACACTTTTAAGTTTAATTTGCATTATTAACATTTTCTCCATCACTTTCTTAAGTTTCGACAATCAACAAAATAATAAATTAAATTAAAAAACCTGATTTATAGCATTTACAGATTTCTGAGATGTAAAATGCTTCCACTAAAAATTTAACGATCAGCTCTCATGAGCCAGTAAGCAGTAAGAGCTGGCTCCATCGCCACCCTGGATGTCAACAGGTTCACAGGGAGGGGATAGGGGAAGGGCTTCCATGATTATGTGCCAGCCTGTATATTTATGCCCACATTCAGATATGTGCAAACATAAATGTGTACATCGTGCTGTTTACATTTTTCTTTGACTTGTTTTTTGTCTTTAACCTGATTGCAAAGGAAAACAACCTTCTGTCTGTGCATCCTTATTTTGTGGCTTATGATAACTCAAGTGTGTAGTTTGAAGAGATTTCATAAATTCCAGACAGGCTTATAATTTCAATGGCAGGTGTCCAATGCTTACAGTTTAACACCTCATAGGCTGGATTAGATCTTTAATCCCCAGGGAGAAAGATAATGTTCAAGTAAACAGACATCTGATATTTAACCAAAGCGAAGGAGTGGAAGATGCCTAATAATGATTTAATTCAATTCAACAAATCTTTATTAAACTCATACTGCATACACTACACTGTGGAAGGAGCTGAGGATGCAGAGAGGGAACCCCTCATTGGTGCCTTCAATCAGTTTATTATGCAATTGGGGGAGGGGGAGGGGAGATGAAATCTCTTTTACAGGTAGAAATTACATGAAGTAGGATTTTATAGGAGCGAAACAGAGGTCCAGACAAAAGGATCTAAGGAAAAGTGAAGCAGAGGGAAGCTGATTGACCAGAGGAATCAGGAAGGGGTCGTATCTAAGCTGAACTGTGAAGGAAGAGGATTTCAATTGTAGGAGAAGGAGAGAGAGGGCATTCTGGGCACAGGGGATGGATGGCCCGTGAAAATACAGAGAGGCACAGGAGACCAAGACCACATCCAGAAATAATAAGTCCAATTTGCCTGGAACATAGAGGGTGTGATAGAGAGAGGATTAATGTGAAATAAGGCTGGAAAGGCAGGCAGGAGGCCAGATTGTGGAGGCCTTTAAGTGCCAAGGGGAGTTTGAATCCTATTGATACCAGATGCTTGCCACTGTGGGTTTACATAGGACTTTTATCCAAAAATTTAAAAATATAGAATTTATACTGTTGTACTGAATTTGTCTTCAGCACCCAATACACAGAGCACTTATGCTATTGCACTATTAAAACAATGAGGTTTCTTTCCTCCTCATCAGAATCAAATTATAGTTATCAGACAGGTGCCAGCAAGGACCACCACTATACAAAGTTAATGTAAAAAAAGTTTATATATACATATGTATATATACATATATAGAGAGAGAGAGAGACAGAGACAGAGACAGAGACAAAGAGGCAGAGAGAGACAGAGACAGAGAGACAGAAAGAGAGACAGAGAGAAAGAGAGAGACAGAGACAGAGAGACAGAGAGAAATAGAGACAGAAAGTGAACCAGTTTTCTATGTGGTCAGTTACATTTCATGGATACCTAGCCTAGTAGCCTTCTTCCTGCCATGCAAAATAGATGTATAAATGACATTAGTTTCCTCTGAAAAGACAGGGGATTGAGTTGGCAAGATCTGTGTTCTGGAGCCTGGAACCTGCCTGCCATTTGGTCTTCTGTCAGGCATTACCAAGAAGGTCATCAATCTTCAACTTACTGCCCAGTCTTTTGGGGGATTTGTATTTTCCTTGTTGTTCTTTGTTCGGCATTGACATTCAGGATTCCTTTACAGGGATTTGTGCGGGCGTAGGAAAAAATGCTCTGTGAATTATGTCCTCGTGAAGTCACCATCTGGTCAATATTCATCTTGCTTAGAGAAACACCAAAGATATCTGCCGAACGCAGATGTTAATGCAGATCATAAGGCACAAGTGACCGAGGTAATAAACCAACATGCAATCAAGGGTAATTAATGCACCTGCTGCCCAATTTCACCAAGGGCCAATTCAGCTTTCATTTCATCTCTACCTCTAAATTTTTTAAGTCATTGTTTTCTTCCAAACAGCTTGAATAAGCCTAAAGCACCCCTTCGCACAAGGTACTCCCTTGTAAAAGGCAAAGAAGTCCCTGGTTTGGAGGAGAAAGAGACAGACAGAGTGAGATGACTGAAAAGGAGGGAGAGAGATGGAGAAGAGGGAAAGGAAGAGGGAGAGGCAGAGAGAGAGAAAAGAGAGAAAACAATAGAGAAGACAAAGAGGAAAGGATAGAGAGATGGAGGTGGATGGGAGAGAAGAATGTCTGGAAAGAATCCGTAGCATTCATGAGAAAGTACAGTACTGAGCCACATTTTGTGGCTTGAAAAGACTATTGTCCTGTGTCTGCCGGAGAGGCTGTGCTGTTGGCAACTGCTCCCTATCCGGCTTGGCAGGGCTGCTGGCTTTTAAGAGCTTACATACCAGATGGAGTGAGCAGAAAGGGCCCAAGGAGGGGGGTAAAAAATGACATCCTCTATCAGCTGGATTTCACAGCTTCCTTCTCTCTCCCCACCCACTCCTAGCCTGCTCCAATTTTGGGCTAAAGTGAAAATAAACAAAGAAAAGACAAATAAATAAAACACAGTTCCCTTCCCCTTTCCTCAAACCAGGGATGCTATTAAAGCGCCTCAGTTCAGGAGGACATGAGGGATGGGGGAAGGAAAGAAGTTGGGAAGAGGGTGTCAGTAAAATGGAAATTTCAGGAATTCATGTCCTATTTAAATGCTTGAGTTTTAACAGCTCTCTTTCAATTGCTGATAGAAGGCAAACCTTGGGGATTGGGTCATTGGGTGAGTGTTTCTCTAGGGTGGTGTCCAGGGCCTGAGTAGGCTGGGCTCCATCTGAAGAGCTGGGCAAGGGCAAAGTAGGGAGGGGATGGATTTCATTGGGGATTTCAGCAGAGGAGTGACACTAGCTCTCCTGTGGCATTCCCATTCTCTGGGGGAATGAAGTTCTTAAAGTGACAGTGTAGGTCATCAGAAGGAACACTGGAGTGGGAGGTAGATCTGAGTTCTAGTCCTACTGTGAGAGCCTTAGACAAGTCACTTTCCCTCTTCAGGCCTCAGTTTCCTTACCTTTAAAGCAAGAAATATAAGATCATAAATTTAAGGGTCATCTAGGCCAACTCTCTTATTTTAAACATGAGAAAACTGAGGTACAGAGAGGTAAAGAAATTGCCAAAGGTTATGCAGGTACTAAGTGGCTAATACTAAATCCAGTATTCTTTCCATAACATCCATGCCTACCTCTCTCACAACACCTGTTCATCCCATATCTCAGAGTATTTGTGAGAAGTAAATGAGGCACTTGTAAAATGTTTTGTTGTTGTTCAGTCGTGTCTGACTCTGTGACCCCATTTGGGGTTTTCTTGGCAAAGATACAGGAGTGGTTTGCCATTTCCTTCTCCAGTTTATTTTACAGATGAGAAAACTGAGGCAAACAAGGTTAAGTGACTTGTCCAGGGTCACATTGCCATTAAATATCTGAGTCTGGTTTTGAACTCAGATCTATCCTGACTCCAGGCCTGGTACTCTATCCACTGAGCCACCTTGTTGCCCCTACTTTCTACAGCTATACCCAAAGTGGTATGGTAAGAGGACCACTGGAGTAGGAGTAAGAGAGACCTGGAGTCCCTTCCAAACTCTGCCACTAACTAGCCATGCAGTCTTGGACAAGTCACCTCAACTCTTTGGGTCTCAGCTTCCTTATCTGTAAATTGGGGTGGACTGGATGAAATAACTTCCAAAGGCTCTTTTCTAAGCCCTAAACCTATGCTGTTATGATTTGGAATTCTAGGAAATATGATGTTGGACAGTAGTCATGGATATTCAGAATGATCACTCTAAGTCTCTATAGAACTTCAATCAATCATCAGGCATTTATCAAGCACCTGCTATGTCAGGCATCATGCTAGGTGCTGAGAATACAAATATAAAAATTAGACAGTTCTTGCCCTCAAGAGGCTTGCATTCTTCTAGGGGAATACCACACATATCAGAGAATAATAGCCAAAGAAGGGAGCTTTGGTTTAGTCCAGAGATTCCTAACTTTTTCTGTGTCATGGAACCCTTTGACAATCTGATGTAATCTATGGACTTCATCTCAAAATAATGCCTTTAAATGCAGAAAATAAAATACATAAGATTTGAAAGAAAACCAATTATAATTTCAGCCAATGTTGAAATATAATAATCAATATATTAAAAAAAACAAATTCATGAAACTGTGAATGACTAAGCTATTCTGAGTATTACGAATAGTCAAATTAACTACAAAGGATATATGAAGGAAGACATTATTCACCTCCAGAGAAAGAACTGATAAATAGAAATATGCATAGTAGGGTTACATGTATATATCTATGTATATATACATAGATATATATATTGTGTGTGTGTGAAATGATGACCTTTTCTACTATGGAGTCAGGAGGGAGGGAGACAGTTCAGAACTTAAAACGTAACAAAAAAAAATTAATTAGATGATGTGGAAAAAAAAATCATGAGCCCCAGGTCAAGAACCCTTGATCTAGAAAATCCCAGCGATTTTAAGTAGAGCCATGGAAGAGCAGATTGTCATACCTTTTCTAATAGTAACAGTAAAACTAATTTTTATTATTATTCCCTTAACAAGTGATGACATGGTCTGGTGCTGGCGGTCCTCCAGGTAGGGGGAGACGGGAATAGTTTGCAAGATTCTCAGGAAGCATGCTTAGCCTGAAGAAGAGAAGGCTCAAAAACCTAACCCTAACCCAGAGGTGACGTGATAGCTGTATCTGTCACTAGGTATTTAAAGTGATGTCATGTGGAGGAGGGCTAACCTTCTTCCATTTGGCTCCAGAGGATTGTTGTTGCTGTTGTTTGTCTAGGGAGATGATGACATGACTCGCAATTTTATTGGATCTAAGTGAGGCAGGGCTGAGCAAGGTCACCAGCCTCACTCTCTCCTCCAGAGCCATGTGGGTCCAGTGGCCAGAAATAGATCAGGAGGACTGGAGATAGCCCTGAATGCAGTGGGAGACCTTGGCCTTTTAAACTAAGGTCTTTAACAGTTTTCAGTTTGACTGAGGCAATGCCCATTTAGTGATTAAGGCTAGATAAGAAAGGAGGCAAAGAATGGCATCTTTACCTAGTCAAAAAAAAAATCAATCTGGGAGGGTTTCTGGCCAAAACAGAAACAATTGCTATTTACATTCACTCTGAGTCAATCAGGGCCCAAACAATGATCAAATGGGGCTTGACCTGAGACCTATTGTTGGTCAACCAATAAAAGTCAGAGTAGTTTGGGTTTAAGGCATTGTCCTTAAGAAAGAAATCTAGCCAGAAAAGCCCAAGGTATCTTGAGAGGTTTCAGCAATCAAAATTTACATTCCTTTGGGCAGAGCACCCCCAGGGAAGGAAGGAAGGAAGGAAGGAAGGAAGGAAGGAAGGAAGGAAGGA
>NW_020954596.1:23786864-23845494 GCF_900497805.2 Vombatus ursinus | reverse complement strand
GAAGGAAGGAAGGAAGGAAGGAAGGAAGGAAGGAAGGAAGGAAGGAAAGAAAGAGCTATTTTGCCCAACTGGTCAGTTCCAGTTGGGTCCCCAGTGGGGCCGCTCCTACTACTCACAGAGATTGTTTTTTGTCCTTTGTTCTGGAAGAGGACCGTGACACCAGGAAGGTGATGCCATGACATGCAAGTGAATTGGATCTAAATGAGGAAGAGAAGTGCAAAGTCACCAGCCTCACTTTCTCCTCCTGAGTCATCTGGGTCCAATGGCCAGATATATAGATCAGGACAACTGGAGATGACCCTCTGCTAGAGGACAGAAGTAGGAGTTGGTGGGAATTGCAAAGTGGTAAACTTAGAATCTACATCAGGAAAAACTTCCTAATTATTAGAGCTGCCTAAAAGTGGAATGAGCTGCCTAGAGGGGTAGTGGGTTCCCCATCATTGGAGGTCTTCAAACAGAGGCTAGAGTCCAGCCTAAACAATTACTTATCATATATGTTATAGTGGGGATTTCTCTCATATATGGGTCGAACTAGACAACTGTTGAAATCCCTTCCAACTTTCAAATTCTGTGATCCTATGAAAAGTAATCCCATTGGGATCTCTACCCTCTACTTACTAGGGTAGGAGAACGCACTCAGAGGTGCTGGAAGTCTTTTCAGCAACAGAGATCAAAGCAAAGGGTTGTGATGTTTGGCTAATGAAACAAACTTACCACAACACCCCATACCCAGTGCATTTCAGTGAATTAAAGCTTTACTGAATGAACTTTAAGCAGGCTGTTTATGGGTGTCAACATCTATAAGAAATAAGGATGTGGCTCCAAGCACATCTTTTTATTCCTTTTTCATTCCCAACTGTTCATTAGTGGCTTTCTTGTCAGTGGCAAAGGAGTGAAATACAGAGAATGGCAGAATCTTCAAGAACTTGACTTGGGCTTTGTTCCTTCCCACTAGATATAGTAGAAACTTCCCCATAATTTCCCCAAAATGTAACTCCTTTCTTTTTCTCAGCCTTTGTGGTGACCATGTTGATTATGGAGAGTTCTCCTGAGCTCCCAATAGCCTCAATCAATCAATAAGTGAAAAGGTATGAGTAGTTGGGGAAGTGTTAAGCCTAGGGGATGCTCAAGGCAGATAGTCCTGGGCTCTGCCATGTTGCTGTCTTGTGGGGCAGTAATAGAATGCTGGTGCAAATGACAAGAGAGATGATAACCCTAGTGTCCCTTGCCATGGTCTTAACCCATCTAAAGTACAGTGTTCAGATCTGAGCACTGAAAATTAAGGAGGGACATGGAAAAGCTGGGACATGTACAGAAGCGAGTGACCAACATAGTGAGGGAAATAAAGGATTTTGTAGTGATTGGTCTGACAAAAAGAAGAATTTAGATAGGAGAGAGAGGGGTAGGGAATGATAGCTGATAGAATGAGAGGGTTGGTTAAGACACCTTCTAAGATCTCTTCTAGCTCTGAATTTCCTAAGAGAAACCAAACACCCTTATAGAGGAGAAAGAAGACTCAGAAAATAGTTTTAGACTGTCCTTTGAATCAATCAATCAATCAACATTTATTAAGTACCTACTATGTGCCAGGCATTCTAGAGACACAAAAAGAGGCAAAAGACAATCCCTGCCTTCAAGAAGCTTACAACTCAATGGGAGAGACAATCAATCAATCAATCAATAATAACAAATAAGCTATATACAGAATAGGGCTTGGGACGGTGGGATGTAGAAATGAGGACTTTGCAGGGTGAGAAGCCATGAGAAGAGTCCTTCATTTTGCATCTTAAAGATTTCAAATCTGGGAACTGTGAGTAGCATCTTTGACAGAAGACAGGGAGAGCATTGCTGGCATTGCTAGCAGACTAACAGTCCCCAGAATGGCATGTGCTGGTCTAAATTTTCAGTTTCCCTTTAGAGGCCTCAAATGTAAGTGTAAATCCCTGGAAGGATATGATTACAATAGTTTGATTTGTTTGTTTTTGTTTTTTTAGTGGAAAGACCAAGAATGGTCTTTGGTCTGGGATGATGTCAGTCATTCACTCAGCAAACATTTATTGAATATCCCCTAGTACTCAATCCTGCTGCAAGAAAATACTGGTTAGTGAGGTCTGGATTTGACCTCACTGGAGTTGGGTTATATATCCTGGCTTAGACACCTCCTATCTCTGTGGACATGGCAAGGCCCTTTGCCTCAACAATCCTTAATTTCCTCACCCATGTTGTTGATGTTCAGTTGTTTCAGTTGTGTCCAACTCTTCATGACCCCATTTGGGGTTTTCTTGGCAAAGATATTGGAGTGGTTTGCTATTTTCTTCTCCAGCTCATTTTACCAATGAGGAAATTGAGGCAAACAGGATTACGGGACTTGGCCAGGATCACATAGCTAGTAGGTGTATGAGGATGGATTTGAACCCAAAAAGATGAGTCTTCTTAACTCCACGCCCAGTACTCTATCCACTGTGCCACCTAGCTGCCCTCTTCACCTATAAATTGAGGCTAATGATCTATGTCCCACATACTTCACATGGTTGTTCTGAGGGCAGAGTTTTATAGACTTGAAAGTGTTACGTCAGTGCAACCAGGCTTTGTACATGTCCAGATCTCCTAAAACGGAAACACCCATGTTGGAGACAGGCAGGACTGTGCTTCTGAAGAAGACATCCAGCATTCTCCCACCATATGAAGGGGAGCAGCCACTTTTCATTGGAACAGGCTGCATCTCTGAAACTACCAGATTGGGATAGTCTTTATTTTTCTTTTTAGTGGCATCCTGGGGCTGAGGATCTAACCTGAAGTGCTAAGCTCAATATGGGGGTAAAGGTCCATTACCCCCACTTAAGTCCCAGAGCCCTAAGAATTAGGCTTCAGGTTTTTGTTCTGTTTCCTTCATCCTTTTCAATTCTAGGTGTAAGTCACTGGAGTTACTGGACCTGGGAGCTCAAGTCATGAGCTTGGAGTCAGGATTCCAAGTCACATGTTTTTGCCAGCCCAATAGGGAAGCTCTGAGAAGTCAGGGTTCTAGGATATGAGCTCATGGAAGCTTTGGATTTAGAACTTGAAGTGATTATAGAGGAACCAAGTTAAACTGTGAATTTAATCTCCCTCCCCAGAGACCAAAGAAGTATGGTGGGGATTATGTCCCCCAGGTATTTCTGAGGGTATTTTACATTTGTTCTTTCTATACCTTTGCATATTCCTTTGTAAAAGTTACTCTGTTAAGTGGTTAGATGGAACTAGGGTGGAGAGGATTCATAAAATTGAGAGAATACTGTCATTTGAGGCTTGACCAATGACAGAGACTAGACATCTAACCTTTTTAAGATTCTAGAGAACCCTAGGGGAATAGTTACCTACCTGAGTGAAATGTAATACCTAACTTTCAGGCAGTGCGGTCCAGAGTAGAGAACATTTCATAAGTATGGGATTTCACTCTGTTGCAAGACCCGAAGCTAGAAGCTGGAGGAGATCTGTAAGGTACATTCACTGCCTTCACGATTGCCATCTTGTTGGCTAGATAAGACATAGACCTCAATGCTTCAAGGATTTGAGATGTTGTCATTGTGGGTCCTCCAGCATAGACCACAACCACTCCTGGGTATAAGTTACAGGGGGCTGAAAATATTATCACTCTGCAGCCCATCTGTAGTAGCATTAATTAAATTAGTTAGCCTGCTCCTTGGATGGCTCCTATGTAGTCCATCTCAACATCGAAAGTCCCAGCTTGGTAAGGCCTCATAGAGCTTGGGGATCACTGGAAATCCAGGATCACTTGATCACCAAATGGCCCTTTCCAATTTAATGAACCACAGACATTTCAAACTCAACACATTGAAAACAGATCTCATTTTCTTCCCTCCCTCCAACACTTTCCATTTCCTAACTTTTTTTGGGGGGGGGGCGGTGAGGCAATTGGGGTTAAGTGACTTGCCCAGGGTCACACAGCTAGTGTCAAGTGTCTGAAGCCAGATTTCAACTCAAGTCCTCTTGACTCCAGGACCAGTGCTCTACCACACCACCTAGCTGCCTCTCCTAACTTCTTTTTATCTGTTAAGGGCACCGCCATACTTCTAGACACCTAGGTTTGATACTTCTGGGTTATCCTCAACTCTAATTCACCCCTAGAATCTCAATACAATGCCAACTTTCATGGATTCTACTTCCACAAAATCTTGCATCCCTCTCTTTCTCTATCCTCACATAACCACTACCCCAGTTCAGGCCCTCATCACCTTCAACTGGACTACTGCAATGGCCTCCTAGCTAGCCTACTTGCCTCCAGTCTTCTCCTCACTGATCCTTCATCCTCACTGCTGTCAAATTGATTTTTCTAAAGCAGTTGTCTGACCGTGTCATACAGATCTACTCAGGAAACTCCCATGACTCCCCCTTAGATCTGGCATACAATGCAGACTCCTCTGTTTGACCTGGAAAGTCCTTCCCGCTCCTACTCAAGCAGACTTTTCCTTATTGCTCACCAGTCTCCTTCATGCACTGTGGGTTCTATCCAAACTGACATATTTGCTCTCCCGTCTATGTACCAAGCCATCTCTTTTATTAGATTGCCCCATCTGTCCTCACCTGAAATGGATTCCCTGCCTCCTTCTGCCTGATCCCTAACTTCCTTCAAAACTCTCCTCAATTGCCATCTCCTACTGGAGGCTTTTCTTCATCTTCCCAATTGTGTCCTTCTCCTAGAAATTATTATAAGCATATATATGCATGCTTGTATACATATATGTACATGGGTATATGTGTACATAGTTGTATACATACATGTATGTGTGTATATGTATACATGTGTGTATATATACATATATATTTTTTTGAATCTGATTTTCTATGTTCATGTTTTTTCTTTTAATTGAATATAAACTCCCTGAGGGCAGAGCCTTTCTTTTTTTCATTTCATAACCCTAGTAGCTAGCACAGTGCCTAGAAGAGAGTAGATGCTTTTTTTTTCAAGGAACATTAGTTCCTCTAATTGACTCTCTTTCACATCACTTCTTGCATATCTCTTCATTGGTAACATGCTATGTATACCTTGCCAATATCCACCACACACTTCTCTATTGTCCATTAGTTTTGTAGAACTTCTACAATAACTTCTAATGCAGAAATTTGCTCCACTGACACAGAATCAAAACTTATCTATAGCTTATAGTCCTCGAGTTGCATAAGTCAGAGGCAAGTTATTTAGGCTAAATACTCACCTATGTTCACACAGCTAGTGTATCAGAAGCAGGATTTGAACTCGGGTCTTCCTCACTCCAAGACTAGCCCTTTACCCATTATGCCAACCTGTTTCTCATATATCTTTTTAAAAAATAATACAATACTGTTCTTAAGTTTTTAAAGCAGGGAATTGACATTATAAAAGGGGTAGAGAAGCATCCGGAATATATTATTGCTGTTCTTATTCAAAGTTGACGATCCTAGCTAGCAGCTTTGGTATCCATGGAAGCAGGTGTGACTGGAAAGACTGATGCACGCCCGACAGCTCTTCCCACTGCGCACACTGTGAACGCTGTCCTTTGTTCGGTGGCCGTAGCTGCTGTTTGTAGAACATCCAAACCAAACTCAAATGCTAAATGTTTGGATGCTCTTCAAAGAGCAGCCAGGGTTGGACTGGCAAGGAGAGATGTCTCTGCTAGGAGCACTGCCAAAGAGGCCGCGATCCCACAGAGAGGGCATGAAGGGGCTCAAAGAACCCATAGATGGTCCCACTGGTGAAATGTGGCTTTGTCTGTTAGACACATTCAAAATCCAGAATGTCAGAGTTGGGGGTGAGCTTGGAGGCCACCTCATTTTACAATGAGGGAAATAAAGGCCTAGAGATAGAAAGTCATTTGTCCAATGTCACAGGCATGTTGAGTAGCAGTCAGGATATGAACCCTGTTCCCATGGACTTAGTACTGGCTCAGTACTCAAATCAACCCGACCACTATACCAATTCTAGGTTATAATTTTGGCTCTGCTACTAAACAGCTCCTCAATGATTCTTCCCAGACCTCATTTATAAAACGGAAAGAATATGATAATTCATGTTCTTATCTGTGATGTGTGAGGATCTAATGAGATAAGAAAATGTGCTGATTCCGCAGGTCCTCAGATCTGGAATTTGGGCTTTGTTTTAAGATTTAGTTGATGCACTCATCTTTTTGCTCATTGTTTTTTCTCCTCTTTTCCTTCTTTTTAAATACTATTCTTTGTAATATTTTGTTATGTGAAACAGCTCTCTGGAAGAAGGGGTAGGTGGGAGGAATGCATCAGCAAAGTTAAGTGACATTAAAACAAAAGATGAAAATTTATTTTAAAAAACAAAACAAAAAGCAATTCAGTTGCAAAGTGTATTGTACCATACAACAGGGTACAATTTATTTCCAGTGTTTTAGTCTGGGCCTCTTGCCTCAGTTGGCTGATTCTATTTTTGTTGCCATATCTAATCCCCGCCAAAAACTGTCTGAATAAGCCAAAGATCCAGATGGGCTCAGGCTGCACACCTGACATTCTACTGCAGCATAGTTATAATTCAGTGGTTTACTGGAGAATGGGACCTAGAATTGAATCCTGCCTCAGCCACTCAGATGAGCCTAGGCAAGTCATTCACCTCTGAGCCTTGATTGCTTCATCTGTACAATGAAAATAATAGCAACTAACTCACAGGGTTGTTGTGAGGATATAATGAGATCATGTATGCAAAATCTTATGCAAATATTAAAGCATCATATAAAGATGAGGAATTATTATCAAATGCCTATCCCTGCATATTCCTATGGTAGAATCTGGAATTTTTTTAATAGTTCATACTTGGGTAAAGTTTTAGAATCTAACAACTACTTTTACATAAATCGTTTTATTCTGACCCTCACAGCTATTTTTTTGAAGTAGGTAGTACAAGCAAACATTATAATTTCCCCATCTCTGAGCTGAGTCCCAAAGAGTGATGGAATTTGCAACTATGGAAAGGTAGTGAATTCCCCATCACTAGAATTCTTTAAGCAGAGACTAGATTACCACTTTTCCTTTTCAGGAACATTGTAGAAAGGATTCATCTTTTAGTTGGGCTTTGACTTAGATGACTTCCTTTAAGACAAATTATTGATGTTATATCACTTTTTTTAATGACTTCCTCCTTCCCTCCTCTCCAATAGAACCCTTCTATGAAACAAAGAAATATAGTAGAGCAAAACAAATTAAAGCATTGACTATGTTTGAAAATGTGTGCCTCATTCTACGTTTATAGTCAACCACCTCTCCAGTGAGAGGCATAAGCAAAGGTATTCCAATAAGACGTTTAACAATAAGCTGGGAGTGAGGTGGGGAATGTACGTGGAACAACACACTTTTAAATTCAGTCTGCACTATTAAAATTTTCACCATCACTTTCTTAAGTCAAGAACATAAAAAATAAATCGACTTGATTTTTAGTATTTGCTAGCTATAATGACTTTTCTCCATGTCTTGGATCTTCCTTGGTATACATGCCTACTGGTATTGCCAGGTCAAAAGGTATGATGAATGTAGTGACTTTCTTGGATGATTTAGATGCTGTCTTCCAGCTTTAATGTTCTGTGATCCTGATGTTCAGAGTTAACGTAGCTAGTTGGTGGTAGTGCTGGGATTTGAATCTGAGCCCTGTGCTCTTTCCCCGACACCATCCTTTCCTGTCATTGAATCCAGAATGCTGTTAATGTTGAGAGGGGTGTCAAAGTTGAAATCAGGCTATTCGGATTCAGACTCGCTCATTTGACAAAAGCAAGTGAATGGACATCAGATGGGGCTTTCTTTTCTGTTGACCCTACCCTGGGCTGCCTTCCAGCTGGAAGCCTGTCTGGTAGAAGGCTCTCTGGCCTGTTACTAATCCCATGAGCCAAGCAGTCCTCAGCGTGCTGATATTTTTAGAACCCTGGCATAAGCAAGAAAAGGACAGAATTTGATATTTACCAAGACCTAGTTTTCCTCTCTAAATATCAAGTCCCCTGTAATTAGTACCCAAACTATTTACTATTTAGTCAGTCATTTTAATGACTAAAAATACCATTTGTTACCATTTGAAAAACAAATAGTGTCCATATGGTTTTCCCTTGGGGAGATCTGGCCCTTTATGATCAAACATCATGATTTTAAATTTAGAGAATAAGTTTTTTGTTTGTTTCTTGGCCACATGGTGGTTGAAGATAGGAAAACATACACACACACACACACACACACACACACACACACACCCGTATCATCTGTCTGTTAAGGATCATGGTGACAGAGATTGTTATTTAGCAATGATGATGATGATGATGATGATGGAGAAGTAGAAGAAGATGAGCAACTCACATTCATCTAGGTTTGCAAGATGCTTTTTCTACCATTTTGTTCAATTTGACTTTAAATCTCCCCAAAAATGTCAAATCTTCTACCTTCCTGACAGCAAAATTCCTTAATTGTACCATTCTTTCATGTAGAAAGGTTACTTGCTAGTCATTGTTTAGTTTCCCTTTCTTAATTTCACTCTACAACTTGGGATTCATCTACTTTGTTTTTTGCCCAAGTACTCATCCTTTTTGGTGTGTGTATGTGTGTGTGTATGTGTGTGTGGGTGAGTGTGTGCGTGTGTGTGTGTGCCTTTTAAATGCTCTTGGTTATTATAGCCAAGCTACACATATTTAAAACCAGACTGTCAGAGCTAGAAGGGACTTTAGAACAGAGAATATAGAATGTTAACGTTGGGAGGGACTTTAGAATATAGAATGATGGATATGGAAGGGACCTAAGAACACGAATGTTAGAGCTGGAGGGGATTTTTGACAGATTCCAGAGTCCAGAGATGGAAGAAATCATATAACATAGACATATTTTAAGGCCCTGCTTTGCCTGAGACTTTCCATCATGTTCCAGACACCCTGGAGCTGAACATATGACTTGGGACATTTCCTCCCAATGCCAAAACCCCTGTGGATAGTGACAACCTACCTGAACTCATACACTACTCCATCATAACCACATCATCCCAGTGATGCTGAACCCCTGGTTACCATTGCTCAAATCTTGTTCTCCATCCCTCACTGACAAACTCCTTCATTCCCATCCCTCTCAACCCAACCCTTCTGACCTCCCACTTTAAAGCTACCACACCCTTCCACTGTGCTCTCTGGAATGCCTGCTCCATAGATAACAAAATAGATTTCATTTGGAACCTTTTCTTTTCTAACTCCCTCCAACTTTTTTCACTCAAAGAGAGCTGGCTCTCTCTTCAGGACTCAGTTTTTCTGGCTACCCTTTCCAGCACTGGTTGCACTTTTACTCATTCTCTCCATTCACTGATTTAGGTGGGGGAGTTGGAACACTCCCTGCTTCCCACTGGATCAAATGCGATATTTGTAAAGCATGTATCACAGTGTTTAACACATCATAGGTGCTATATAAATGCTTAGGCAGTGCAATGGATAGAGCGTTGGGCCTGAAGTCAGGAAGATCTGATTTCAAATTTGGCTTCCGATACTTCCTAGCTTTGTGACCCTTGGCAAGTCACTTAACCTCTGTTTGCCTCAGTTTCCTCATCTGTAAAATGGGGATAATAATAGCACCTCTCTCCCAGGGATATTGTGAAGATCAAATAAGACAATAATTATAAGGCATGTGGCATAGTGCCTGGTATTTATATAGCACAATAAGCTCTATATAAATGTTAGCCATTATTATTATTCTCTCCCCTCCTCCCCCTCCCCATTGCCACTTCCTGGTTCTTCCTCTACCACCATCACTCAATAACCTCTCCTTCTTTGAGGTTCATTCAATCCTCATTTATCACCCAGTCAAGATTCTGGTAATTATAATCTACAGATCACCAGTACACTATCTTCCCCCTTCCCTTTTTTGGGAGGCAATTGGTATTAAGCGACTTGCCCCGGGTCACACAGCTAGTAAGTGTCAAGGGTCTGAGGCCAGATTTGAACTCCAGGGCTAGTGCTTTACCCACTTCACCACCTAGCTGCCCCTCTCCTTCCTTCTTCAATGAATTCAGTACCTGGTTCATATTCTTTCTCTCTTTCTTTTCCCTCCAACTCCTGCCCTCCAAACACTACAGGGATTAAATATTCTCTCAAACCCTCTAGCCTCCCAATTCCTTAATTTATTAATTTCCCGTGACCTAATCTTCCACCCCACCACAGCCACACAGATTGTCATTCTCTTGATCTTGCCATCATCCATAACCTTTTTACATCAATGTTCATGAACCCTAAAATTCCTTTATCTGATCATAATCCCACTATTCCACCATCATTCCACCTCTCCCTCTGCTTTATAACTCCCAGCCTAGTCATTTGTCTTCACTGCAAACTCCAATCCCTCAACACCTCGGTTCTTTCCTAGACCATCACTCCTACACTAGCTATAGTTTTTTCCCTTCCCTATCTTGGCTCCTTGGTGAACCAGTCCAATTCTACACTGTTGTCTTCTCTCAAGTCCCTTGTCCCTTTATCCTACAGAAGATCTTGCCCTTCCAAACTTCAGTATTGGATTATTCTCACCATCTACTCCCTTGGCTCCTACTCATGTGCTGCTGAACAAGCTGGAGAAAAATCATGAAACCATACTGATTGGGTCCATTACAAGTTTATACTTCATATCTCAACTGGGGCTTCATTGTTGACAAAGCAATCAGTTCACACCTCCTTAGAGAACTCCCTCTTTTCCCCTACTCCTCATGTCATGTCGCTCATATATATCTTTTGCCACTGCCTTCTTTTTCACTCCTGTGTCACATAAAAGAGTGAACTTTCTTCTTGCCAAGACTAGCCCTTCTCCATTCATAAATGATCCCATTCTATGCAACTTCTCTAGCAGATTGTCCCCTCTATCATCCCTACCTTCACTCATCTTAATCACTCCCTGTCTACTTGATGCTTTCCTATACCTACAAACATGCCCATGTCTCTCCTATCCTCAAACAATCCTCATGGATCCAATCATCCCTGATAGCTATCATTCTATATCTCTCCTCCCTATTTTGACTAAAATTCTTGACAAGGTCATCTAGAATATGTACTTTCCTTTCACTCTCTTCTCCTTAATTCTTTGCAATATGGCTTCCAGTGGCATCATTCAAGTGAAAATGCTCTCTCCAAAGTTACAACGACCTCTTAATTGCCAAATTGAATGGTCTTCTTCCAATACTTGTCCTTCTTCTCTCTGTAGCTTTTGATACTGTTGAACACCCTGTCCTCATTGACACTCTCTTCTCTCTAGGTTTTCTGACACTGCTCTGTCCTGGTTCTCCTCCAATGTCTGACTGCTCCTTCTCTGTCTCCTTTGCTGGATCTTCATCCACATCATGCCTGCAAAATATGACAGTCCTACAAGGCTCTGCATGGGGTGTATGAAGTATTCCAGGAGAACTAGTACCTCTGGTGTGAGGGCTTGCTGAGCCCTTTTCAGGTCTACTCATCCACCATGAGTGTCTACCTACCACCCAACTCTTACCTGTGGCTCCAAGAAGCTGCAGCACACACAGTAACCACACCCCAGTAAAACCATCTCAGCAGATGAGCTAAACCAAGTTGAGGACAACTGACAGACCTCAAACCCATTGGTGAGTTAGGGGACTATCTACCTCCAACATGTGAAGGCTTCCCCTGGTTGAATGGGTGAGTGAGAACAATTTGTTCCAATGGTCAGGAAGGAAGCTGAAGCAGGCACTGTGGAGCACTTAGAACTTGGTCAGACATCAAAGACACCAAAGTCATCCACTGCATCCTAGGCCATCACCAGTAATCTTGACTTTTGTCCTGCCACTGGACTTCCATAACTCTGGAAGAGAGAGTGAAGCTGATGACTTTGTGCAACTCTACTTCACTTAAATCCCATTCACATGCAAGTCAAGTCATCAACCTGTGATGTCATTGGTCCTCTTCAAGAGAACAAAGGACATACAACAACAGGAAGGCTATGTCTTGGTTCTTCTCCATTTATATTATTTCACTTGATAATCTCATAGGTTCCCATAGATTCAGTTATCATCTCTATGAAGATGATTGTCTTATCTACTCTCCAGCCATGACCTCTCTCCTGACCTCCAGTCTCACATCACTAACTGCCTTGGACATCTCAAACTGGATGCTCCCTAGATATCTTAAACTCAACATGTTCAGTGTTAAACTCATTATTTTTCCCTCCAAACTTATATTGCTGTCTAGCGTACTGATATCCTCCCGATACCAACACTAAAACCGATGTGTCATCCTCAACTCTTCAGTCTCCCTCAGCCCCACCCCCCACCCAATCAGGTATCAAGTCCTGTTGTTTCTTCCTCTGTAACATCTCTTGTATATGCACCCTTCTCTCTTCTGACACTACCGCTGCCCTGGTATAGGTCCTCATCACCTCATGCCTGTACAACTGCAATAGCCTACTGGTTGGTCTCCCTGTTTCTAGTCTCTCCTCCACTCAGCTGATTTTCCTGAAGCACAAAACTGAAAATGTCATCCTCCTAGTCAATAAAGTCCAGTGGCTCTCTATTATCTCCAGGATCAAATTTGAAATCCTCTCCTTGGCTTTTAAGGTCATTCATAACCTGGTCCCTTTCTACTTTTCCAGTCTACTCATACCATATTCCCTTCCATGTGCTTTTTGATCTAGTAATACTGCCCCTTTGCTATTCCTCAATGATAGTACTCTATTTCACAACTCCAGGTATTTTCAGTGGTTATCTCCAATGCCTGGATCTTTCTCCCTCCTCATCTTCACCTTCCCTGACTTCCTAAAATCCCTTCTTCTGCAAGAAGCCTTTCTTGATCCTCAGAGTGCCTTCTTAATGCCTTTCCTCTGAGACTAATCACAATTTATCCTGTCAATTATTTAAACATAGTTGTTTTCATAAGCTCCTTGAAAATAAAGACTCTTCAATTTGGAACTATGCCCAAAGGGCAATCAAATTGTGCATACCCTTTGATCCAGCAATGTCATTACTAGGTCTGTATCCCAAAAAGATCATAAAAAAAGAAAAGGACCAACATGTGCAAAAATATTAATAACAGCCCTTTTTGTGGTGGCAAAGAATTAGAAATTGAGGCAATGCCCATCAATTGGGGGATGGCTGAATGAGTTGTAGTATATGAAAGTAATAGAATACTACTGTGCTACAAGAAATGATGAACAGGCAGATTTAAAACAAACAAACAAACCTGGAAAGATTTACATGAACTGATGCTGAGTGAAATGAGCCAAACCAAGAGAACATTGTACATAGTAACAGTCACATTGTATGATGACCAACTTTGATAGACTTAGCTCTTCTCAGCAATACAATGATCCAAGACAGTTCCAAAAGACTCATGATGGAAAATGCTGTCCACACCCAGAGAAAGAATTGTAGTGTCTGAATGAAGATGGAAGCATACTATTTTCACTTTTGCTTTTTGTTTTTCATGTTTTTCCTTTTTGTTTATGTTTAACATGATAGCACATGTATAAACTATATCAGAGTGCTTGTTGTCTTGGGAGGGGGGAGTGGTAGGAGGGGGGGAAGAAAAATTTGGAACTCAAACTCTTATAAAAAATGAATGTTGAAAACTATTCTTACATGTAATTGGAAAAAATACTATTTATTAAAATAAAGAATTTTTATTTATTTTGCTAAATGTTTTCCAATTAACTAAAGTTTTCTAATTAATTAAAAAAAGAAAGTGAAAAAAAGAAAATAAAGTCTCTTTTTTGCCCTTTTTTTTGTATGCCAATCACTTAGCACAGTGTACTTAAAAAAATGTGGGTACTTAAAAAAATGCTAGCTGACTGACTGACTGACTGATTGATTGGGTAATAGGTCCAAGTTGGGAAGGGACCTTAGAACACAGACTATTTGAGTTTGAGGGTACCTTAGAATGGTGATGTCATACTCAAATAGAAATAGATCCCTATAGCTGCATATTGATTTAGAAAACCTTAAGTTAAAATTATCTATGTTGTATTGTATTTTTATTTATTTAGTTACACATTTCCCAATTACGTTTTAATCTGATACAGGCCTCACTCAAGAATCACTGTTTTTGACCCTCAGGCCTTGAGTTTAACACCTCTGCCTTAGAACACTGAATGTTACAGCTGGAAGGAACCTTAGAACAGACAACAGAGAATGTTAGAAGTGGAATTGAGGAATCTCAGAACCTAGAGTGTCAGAGCTAAAAATACTTCAATCATAATTCCTATATCATATCAGTCATGGCATGTTGTCTTTCTGCCCACAACAATGGTGTCAAATTGAAAGAGAAACAGGCCACTAAACAGTAAAGATCCCTGCTTATGCATATTGACTTAGAAAACCACATATTAACATTATCTATGTTCTACTATATTTTTATGTATTTTGCTAAATGTTTTCTAATTAATTACATTTTAATATGATTCCCTAGGAGTGTTGCTGGCCATGTGCATCTGGACTAGTGTTTGATATCTCTGAAGTGTACCACCGGCAGCCCCTGAAAATCAAATCTTTGTTGTTGTTGTTTGTTGTTGTTGTTGTGTTCAGTAAATAATGGTAAGTCAAATAAGGTAAAAAAGAAAGACTTGGGGAGTGAATCCCGGGCTCCCATTTGCTAGCTATGTTAGCCTAGACAATTCAATGAACCTTTCTGGGTCTCTATTTTTTCAACTGTAAAATGAAGAAGTTGAATTAAATGACCTCTAAGCTCCTTTCCAGATCAAAATTTATGATCCTCTGGTCCTAAAGGGAAGTGGTGTAGTATAGTGGAAAAAATATCAAAGAACCTGGAATTGAATCTCCATTTTTACATTTGGAATTGTGGGGAAAAATCACATTTCCTTTCTGGACTAGAATTTCTTTATCTGCAAAAATAGAGCGTTTGGCTTCCTGGTCTCAAAAGTGATTCTAGTTCTAATGTTCTACTGTGGTTATAATAATGATGTTAAAAATACTTGAACCAAACACTAAGGTGGGTGATGGGGAGAGAAGGGAGACCAATTAAACCGTGCTTGCTTTTGCCACCAGCTACCCCAACATACATCTTCCCAAAATTCTTTGTTTATAGCCTTGGAGCAAGGTAGAAATCAGGCTTTCCAAACCTGTCCACATGAACAAATTTCCCAAGTAAAATTTCATGAGCTTCCAAAACACCTCCTCCTCCTCACACTTAGATACATCTGGATGTGCCAAAAAGCACTGCCACGTACTCATCTTGTTCTTCTCTCAAAAATTCAGATCCTGTCTGTCTGGCAAGGCTCATCCTTTATGAACCAGTCTCATCTGGGAATAGCGTAAGTTTGCTTATTGCCACTGTAGAACCAGCAGATGGTGCATCCCGACATTGTGTTTTATGAGCTTCTCCACCCCACCCGAAACACTCACACACAAAAAGAGGCATCTGTTTATTTGTTTAATTTCTTTGCAAGGAAATAGTAGGTTAAAAAACCAAACCACGCTTAGGTCGACCTTTGGAATTGGGGAGGACCTCCCCTGGCACAGGACAACCCATTGAAATAAGACACATTGATGTTTTCAATGACTTTAATAAAGAAGCCAATTTTAGGCTTGCTTTAGGAGAAAAGAAATTGACAATTGGAGCTGTCCACAATTAGGATGGACTGCCTCAAGGGCTGGTAGGTGTCCCTTCTTTGGAGGTCTTCAAGCAGAGGCTGGATGATAATTGGGTAGGTATACTGATGATTACTTTCACTTATGAATTGCACTAATTGCCGACATCCTTCTTCCTTTCAATGTCTATGATTCTGAGTCTGTAATGACTCTAAAACGCAATACAAACATAAAAAGAAGCTCTGTTGTAACACAGCAGTGAGTCATATAACTCATGACTTAGATCCATGGGGCAGCTAAAAGGTGCTGATAAGAAGCCTGTTTCTGAATCAATAGAATTTGGGTTTCATGGGGCAGCTAGATGGCCCAGTGGATAGAGCACCAGCCCTATAGTAAGGAGGACCTGAGTTCAAATCCGGCCCCAGGCACTTGACACTTACTAGCTGTGTGACCCTGGGCAAATCACTTAACCCTATTGCCTAGCCACAAAAAAAAAAAAAGAAAGAAAAGAAAAAAAAAAGAAAAAAAAAGAAAAAAAAAGAAAAAAGAAAGAAAGAAAAGAAAAAAATAAGAAGAAGAATTTGGGTTTCAAGTCCTGCCTATGGCAGTAGGCTTGTGTGTAACCTTTATCAAGTCATTGCTCAATGTCCCCAGGCAACTCTGAAAGGCTTAGTTGTTGAGTAGGTAGGTTCCTGATCCCAACTGGTACAATTTCCTCAGTGAGAGCTCCCTGTACTGATGAAATCATACTTTAAAAAAAAAAAGTAAACAAATAAAGGTATAGCAACCTGTCATGCCTCAGGGTTAAATACCTACCAAACTCAAGAAGTCTACAAAAAAAAAAAAGAATGATTTATTTCACAACAAATTCAAAAAAATCTTTTTCTGAAATATTTACTTAGGAATCAAAAGTTTAAATGTAGGCTACTTTCCCTCAGCTTAAAAGATGTGAGAACTGAAGAGGACTTTGGTTATTTCTAAGATATCTTCTGGATACCAATCTGGGGTGTTGTGTGCTATTAGAAGCACTGAATTTAGAGCTGAAATTGACCTTAAACACACAATGAATGCATCATAAAATCACAGGATTATAGAATGTGAAACTGGAAGAGATATTAGAAATTATTTAGTTCAATACCTTGGTATAGATCAAGAAACTGATATGAAAGTAACTGAAAGAATTTACCCGTTTCCCTCAGATAGTAAGTAGCAGAGATAAGATTTAATCCCATTCCTTTGACTCTACGTCCAAAGAGAATATAAAATATGGGTTTTTTTAATATTGCATTTCATTCCATAGAACAAATGCCGCCTTGAAAATACATTACAATATTGTTGTTGTTTAGTCGTGTTAGACTCTTTGTGACCTCATGACCCCATTTGAAGTTTTCTTGGCAAAGATACTGGAGTGGTTTGCCATTTCATTTTTCAGCTCATTTTACAGGCAAACTGGGTTAAGTGACTTGCCCAGGGTCACATAGCTAGTAAGTATCTGAGGGCCAGATTTGAACTCAGGAAGATAAGGCTTCCTAACTCTAGACCTGGTGCCCTATCCACTGTGCCACCTAGTTGCCTACATTAAAGTATACAGGAAGAATAATCTAGACATTAAAAAAGAAAAGAAAAGAAAAAAAAGAAACCAGAAATAATTTAACTCAATAAGCCAGTATGTGATAAACACCCAAACATAAATTACCTGGGAAAGATCTCCTTATTTTACAAGAATGCTGGGAAAACTGGAAGGAAGTCTAGTAGAAATTAGGTTTAGATCAATATCTTATAACATACACTACAATAAATGATCTAAATATTAAAGGCACAAAAAAAATTAGAAGATAAGCAGATCATACATATACATTTTACAGCTATGGGAAGTGAGTAAATTCTAATTTAAAGTATAATCCAAAGTATAAAGGCAACTATAAAATATAAATTATATTAAATTATAAAAAAGCTTTTTCAAAAATAAAAGTAATATATAAAATATAATATATACATATATTCTAATAAAATATAGATATAATAATATATAAAATATAAAATAAGTTAACTTAAATTACAAGAAATTAAAAAACTTTTTTCAAAAACAAAATCAGTGCGAGTAGGATCAGAAGGGAGGCAGTGGACTAGGAGGAAATTTTTAACAAAGAGTTTGTAAGGGTATAATAATGAAGAAATATAAATGACATGAACATATATGTATATGTGTGTATATGTATGTATATATGTATATATGCATGTGTATGTATGTATGTGTGTATATATCTATATCTACATCTGTATCTATATCTATATCTATATCTATATCTATATCTATATGTACACACACACATCACCATAAAACATTCCCTAATAGAAAAATTATCAAAGAACACAAATAAACAGTTCTGGAAAGAGACATTGCAAGCTATGAACAACTCCATGAAAGACTACTAAAATCATTAACAATAAGAAAAATGTAAATCAAAACGACTCTGAGGTTCCCCCCCACAGCCAGCAAATTGGCAAAACTGGAAGAAAAAAAAAGTTGTAAATAGTTAATGTTTAAGGGCTGTGGAAAGGCAAGCACCTTCATACAAGGCTGGTAGAGCCGTGAATTAGTCCAACCAATCAGGAAAGCAGTTAGGAATTAGGCGAAGGGAGTGACTAAGAGGTACCCACCGTTTGACCCTGAGGTTCCACTCCAGGCATGCACCACAAGGGCCAACGCAAACTCCCTTCTTGCATTTGAAACCCTTCACAGTATGGCTCCTCCCTCTAACCTTTTCAGACTTATTACACATTCTATCTTCCTCCACTAGTGCTATGGTTCAGCCAAATGGGCTGACTTGTTCCCTGTATACAGTGTTTCCTCTCCTAATTCTGTGCCTTTCCGTAAGCTGCTTCTAAGTCCACCTCTTTTCCTTGAAAGCTTTGCTCAGATGCCATTTCCTATGTGAGACCTTTCTTGATCCTCCCAACTCCAATGCCTCCTGCTGAAATTACTTTATCTTCACTTTAAATATATTTTCTAGGAGAAGCAGAGTTATATTGTGGGTAGAGAGCTCACCTTGTAGGCAAGAACTGAGTTCAAGTCCCAATTTGACACACACTGGCTGTGTGACCCTGGTCAAGTCTCTTAACCTCAGCATTCCAGGCTACTCAGTTGCAAAGGGGGTCCAGAGGGGTGCTAAAACCTTGTACTGGCTCATGAGACAAAACTGTAAATTTTCAGTGAGATCATTTTCATCTGAAAAAATTGAGAAACGTTAAAAAAAAATAAGGCCTGATTTATTGTTTTCTTGATTATCTATACTTAAGAAAGTCAGGGAGAAAATGTGAATAATGCAAATGAAACTCAAAAAGTGTATCAGGTGATTTCAGAAAGCAGGTTGTTAAACATTTACTAGCATGCCCCCTGAATGATGTCAACCAGTGTTGACAGAGGATGTTTCCTCACCAGAAGTCCCTTCACTAATGAAATGACAGGTCTAGATTCTGTCTATATTTTGCATATATTTATAGGTGTTCATATCATTTTCCGATAGAATGTAAGTTGCTTAAGAGTAGGGACTGCACACTTACTAGCTGTGTGACCCTGGGCAAGTCACTTAACCCTAATTGCCTAAAAAAATATAAAAAGAGTAGGGATAGCGTTATTTATGACTTTGTATCTGCAGATTCTAGCACATATTTAATACAGTACATATTTAATAAATGCATGCTAATTGATCTGCCATTTCTACCAGATGCTAATCCAAGAGGGAAAAAATGGTCAGATTGGCTGATGCAGCAATTCTGTCCACTTCCAAGAGGAATCCTGTTCTTCAAACAGCTGCTGTCTGAGTCCCTGGTTTTCCCTATGGACTCTGCCCAGCGCTGCAGTCCTCTGAGTAGAAGTGGGACAGCAGCCAGTGGCAAAGGTCACTGTTGCCCTCACCAGTCTGGGAAGTCCTTCACCTTGCCACACTGATGAAAGAACAAGCTGTGTAGAGAAATAGATGTGCATGGGGGTGAATAACTTGAGAGTGTCAACTCCACGTCAGTCTGGAAGGAGTCCTCAAGTGACATGTTAGACGTCATTGTTCTAGTCAATATTAATAACTAGAATAAGATGTAATAGTAGCTCATACTTATGTATCCCTTGAAGGTTTGCAAAGTGCTTTACACACTTCATCTCATTTGATTCTTACAGTAACCTTGTGATGTTATTACTGTAATTATAAGCCTGTTTTACAAACGGGGAAATTGAGGTGCAGAGAAGTTATGTGATCTACTCAGTATCACATGGACAGCCGGTAAGAGTTTGAAAAAGGATTTTACTCCGAGTGTATTGTTTTATAAGACATAATAATCAAACTTGCATATTCGGCAAACCTGAGTTAGGGGTCTGGAATAGAAAAAAAATAGCTAATATCTTTGATGACAAGACAAGAATTTCAAAAGATTCTGAGCTGTTATTTTGGCTGGTTGAAATAGTGGCTCTAATTTTTTTTAAGTGAAATTAGCAAGATTGCATGTAAAAGTAGAACTCTGACTAATTCAGTGACCAGTCTCAACTTCAGGACAATCATGGTGAAGCCTCAAACTTCTTGGTAGAGAAGGGAAGCACTTTAGATACCAAATGTGGCATATATCATCAGACACAGCCAGTGTATTAATTTGTTTGTTCACCTATATTTCTTTGTCACAAGGTAAGGTTCTATTGGGAGAAGAGAGAAGATCTCTGAGAAATGATGGAAAGTTAAAAAAGAAAAAGGAGCATAAATACAAAACACATCTTTAAAAAGAATGTCAGGTTGGATAAGGAAGAATCCAAGATCATTGAACTCAATAAATTAGTGTTTAATAAACCCCCAAATATAAATTACTTGTGGAAGAACTCCCTATTTAACAAAAACTGCTGGGGAAACTTGTAGTTTGGCAGAAATTGCGCTTAGAACAACATCTCACATCACATACTAAAATAAATTCAAATAGGATATGGCATCTGAATGTTGAAAATTGCACCACTAAAATTTTTAAAGAGAAACAGATCAGGTATCTTTCATGGCAATAGTTAGGAAGAAAGCTTATAATTTAATAAGGGATAGACTATTTCTACATTGTAAGAAACAAGAAATACGATGAATACAGAAAGAACTTTGGAAGGCATAGGAATTGATACAAAATGAAGTGAATAGAGCCAAGAAAACAATATAGGCAATTATAAAAATAATACAAATTAATTTAAAATAAAAGAAATGAAAAAGCTTTGTGATAAATAAAATTAATGCAAATAGGATAAGAAGGGAAGCATTCAACTAGGAAAAAAATTTATAACAAAAGGTTTGTAAAGGTATGACAATCAAGAAATAAAGACAGCTTGAAGAAATATATAACACCAAAAACTTAATGAATAAATGACTATAACAATGACTACAACAGACAATAGACAATGACTACAACAATGAGAATGGAGTGAACAATAAACTATTGAAACTGAATGCTGCTCAAGTATAATGACTAAACTCCAAAAAGAGAGATTCCCCAAAGGTCCCAAAGAGAGATATGAGAATGTCCTTCTCTTCCTTCTTTGTTATACACACACACACACACACACACACAGAGGCTTTGTAGCCATGCTTACAACCAACAGAACAATTCTCTGAGATGGGGGAAGGGATGTACTACATTAGGAAATGAAGATGATAGTCAAACAAAAGATAATAAACATTTTGGAAATACATTGTGAAAGACTGAACGTAAAGTTTAAAAAATGAACTGGGGGACAGATAAGTGGTACAGTGGATAGAGCTTCAGCCTCAGAATCAGGAGGACCTGAGTTCAAATCTGGCCTCCGACACTTGACACTTACTAGCTGTGTGACCCTGGGCAAGTCATTTAACTCCACTGCCTAGCCAAAAAAAAAGCAAAAAAAAAAAAAATGAATTGTGCAAATACAGCCTTGCAGATCTGGCTTAACAACAGTTCATATGAAAAAAATCTGGGAGTTTTAGTTGACCACAAACTGAACAGGAACCACAACATGCTATAACTACTAAAAACCTGACACCATCTATGTTGTGTGACTATCCATTCATATATAGTGCCAGATCAGGGGAAATAATTGTTTCTTGCACTGAACAAATAACATCTGGGGCATTACAATTTAATTTTGGACAAAACATTTTAAGGGAGACATTGATGTTTATATACTAGTTAGTGTTACTCTGAGAAGAGGAAAGTGATTGGGATGTTGAAGCAATTTAAAATTGTCATATGATAGTGGCTAAAGAAAATGAGGATGTTTACCTTAGAAAGGAAAAGAAACAAGGAGGCAGTATCATATAATGAAAAGAATGCTAAATTTGTAATTAGAGGGTATGGTCTCTGTTATTTACTACTAGGTCTATGAGAAATACAGGAACACTGAATATTCCTCTATTTGAGGCAATGAGGTATAATTTTTTTAAGTGGCCATTCTAGAAAGCAATTTAGGAGTATGTCCTAATGTTACTAAACTCTCCGGCCCCTTTGACCCAGCAATTCCACTACTAGGCCCCTACCCCAAAGAGCTCTTTTTGTAGTGGAAAACAACGGGAAACAGAGAAGGTGTGTCTAAATTGGGGAATGACTATATAAATTATGGCATATGAGTACAATGGAAGACTATTACGCTATAAGAAATGATGAGAGAGATAGTTTCAGGGAAACTTGAGAAGACTTGTATAAACTGATGCAGAATGAAGTGAGCAGAACCAGAGCAATTTATACAGTAATAGCAACGTTGCAAAATTGAAGAATTTTTTAAAGACATAAGAACTCCCAGCCATGCAATGATAAACTATGATCTCAAAGGATAAAGGATGAAGAATTCTGCCCACCTCATGACGAAAAGATGATGATTTAAATATACAGAATGAAATGCACATTTTTTGAATATGGATAATAGAGGGACTCCTCTTACTTGATTATGCATATTTGTAACAAGAGTTTTGTTTTTCTTTTTTCTGGGGTAGGAGGAAGAAAAAAATTCCTGATAATTTTAAAAAATAAAATTTAATTTTTTAAGAAATATTGAATTTGAGGTCAAGGACCTGGGTTCAAATCTAGACTAGAGCATTTACTACTTGAATAACATTGAGAAAGTCACCTAATCTTTCTGGGCCTCAGTCTTCTCATCTACAAAAAGAGAAGTTTGAACCAGAGGACTTCTGAGGTCCCTTCCAGCTCTATGTCTGTGTTTTTATGATTCTATGGATACCACTACCACAAAGGTGAGGGTAGGGGAGAAAAAGGAGGAAGGAGGTATCAAGCAGGCCTTCAAACTGTGAAGTCAGCAAAATTTGTGAAATGAATGACCTTAATCTCTCTGTGCCTCATTATTCTTATCTGTAAAGCGCTTACAATGATACCTGCTCTGCCGCCTTCACAAGATTGTTGGGAAATCTGAGAATGTACAAGGTATGTAGAAACACTGAAAAACAAATCACTGGAATGTGAGGTATCAGGATTTTCTCCCCTTCCCCCTTCCCCCACCCCACCCCCACCAAATATGTTTTTAATCTTCACATAATCATAGAATCACAGCATTTCAGAATTGGAAGAGGCCTCAGCAGCACCTAGTCTCATACTTGAAGAAAAAAAAACCCAACTACAATATACCTATCAAGTGTCATTTCTTACAGACCTCCTGTGAAGGGAAAGGGCTCCTTCACAGAACAGCCCACTCCATTTTTGGGTACCTCCAATTTTAGAAGCTGACATAAAAATCAGACAACCCAGAATCTAAGGCTGTGTATAAGTGTGCACACGGATGCGTGTGTGTTTATACTCGTGTACCTGTGCATGCAAAATATACCACCCAGGACAGAAATTCTCCTGGATTACAAATTTTTGTGACTTTCTTTAAAATCTGGGAATTAGATCTAAAAAAGGCAGGGAATCTGCATGAGAAGCTTCTGGGTTGCCAAGTTAAGTAAGATTCAGTGGATCCAGAATCCCAAGAGTTTTGTAGTCTCACGTAGGCTGCCCTGTTCCTCGAAGAGTCCTATTACTTACTCTAAAAGCCACAGTCCAGACAATGCATGCCTTATACTGTGTCAACTAATGTGACATCACCTTCTGACACCACCCCCAGTTGAGGAGACCACTGTAATCTTTTACAGTGGACAAAGTAACAAAGGCCAGTCTATTTCATCTGACACTGGAGATGCCATCAGAGAAACAGAGCGTGTTTTCTTCAAAGTTTGAAAAAAAAAATTCCGTTTTTGTCCAGAACTCAAAACTTGAACTAGGAATTGAAAGGAGAGAGGTGGGTGGTAATGAAGGGAGAGGGAGAAGTCAGATGGGGAGGTGTTGGCAGGTTTGCCAATCTTGGTTGGAAGTTCGGGGGGAGGAGGGGACAAGGAGAAGGAGGGTGGAAAAGAATGAGAAGTCTGTCAAAGTAAGGGATGGTTCAGAACATGAGCATTCTTGGCAATAAAAGGGGAGGCTTCTGATGGAAGATCTTTGCAAGAAGTTGCAAAGTAGAATTCAGTATTTTTCTTGCCTTCGTTGCACTTTGTACATCTTTGGAATCAATAATATGGCTTAATGGATTAAGACACTGAGGTTTCCCATTTCAGGAAACTTAAAAACAGTCTATCGGCAAAAATTGTCATCCTGGCTGACAGTAGGCACCTTCCTTCCGTCTGTTTCTCGGGCCTTGCACTCTGGCTTTTCTTATAGACTCATTTTTAACCTTTCTTCCAATTGGCTAAACAGGTTTCTGCTGAGACTTCACACCTTCAGAAAATTTTGTTTTTGCTTGTTAGCCGTATTGCTCATATTACGAAATGCAGTTCGCTTAATCTTTCCATTATCCCCTGGTCAGACTAAGCCTTTTTTAGGAATGATTTCCCAGTGTTTCCCATGATTTACAAATGTTCAATTCAGACAATAGGTACTGGTTAAAGTAGTAAAAAGTATACTTCCATAGTTTTACTTTGTCTTTGAAAGAACACCTCTAATAAACTACATTAAAAAAAAAGGGAGCCAGAGGCAAGTTCTGATTTGCATTTTATAGCGTCACCCATTTAAGCCTGATTAGGAGAGGGATAGGCACTGAACCTGTGATTTCAATGGTGAAGAGTATGCTCCCTCTGGCAAGCAGTGTAGGTTAGGATGTTCTCTCCAACCTACATACATTCTTAGAGAGTTGCCTAGAGCCCTCAGATGTTAAATAACTCACCCTGGATCACACATTGGTGGGTGTGTGTGTGTGTGTGCGCTAACCCTTTATATACTAACTCCTTTAGCACAGTGCCTAGCCCATAATAGGTACTTAATAAATATTTATTGATAGACTGAATCCCAATTGTTAGCGCTCTCTCAACCCCTTCCCCCTGAAAATGACTTGGTTTATTCTCTGCATGTTTGGTATCTACCTTTCATTAAAATGTAAAATCCTTGAGGAAAGGGATTATTTTGTTTTTTGTCTTTGTAATCCCAGTGTGGTAGGACCACCAACTACTAGAATTCCCCATTTCCAGCCCAACATGGGTCGGGCTAACTTTCCCCTGAAGGCCTGTAAAACTGTCCGCAGGATTCAATTGGCCCAGAGGCTTAAATTGTGCTTTCCTTGAGGAAGCTTCCTGTTAGACTCTGGCCATGTTGGCGTGTTTCCTGGTCATCTAAGGTAGTTGCTCTTCAGACTTGGCGGGTGGCTGAGGCAGTGGGAGTTTCCACACTATGCCCTTGGTGGGGAGGAGGGTAGGGGTGCCCAAGGTATGTGCTGGAGCATCCTTGTTGAATTGCCTTTTTTACATTACGACTCCTTTTGTTAATTGTGAATGATCTAGAGTGCCTCCTTTAGTTTCAACCTCAAAACTGAATGAACAGGTTAGGGGCAGGCCCACCTTTTACCCCCAACACTTAGTACAGTGCCTTGTTCAATAAATTCTTGATTTGAGTCACATTTCCTTACCCAGTAGGGAAACTATCTGCTCAAGTCCTACAATTTCTCACCATGGTACCAAGGTGACCATGAGTCCTTCAAGTCTATATCAGTGTATTGCAAGCTCTGGCTGAGCCTAGGAAGCTGGAAAAGCTTCAAGGACAAACTGCTCACCTGCCCCTCATGAAGACTAAATGCAGAGGCAGACATTCGCCACCAGAAGGCTGGCCTGAAGGTATTGGTTTTTTTAGCCACAGCAACTTAATAATAACATCTGCTTAGGTGAAGGAGGGGGCTGTAATCTATATTGATGTCAGCAGGATCCACACAGATGAAATCTCAGCTCTCTGAAGCATTGCATTAGGTGGCTGGTACCAGGTACAACACCTTGATTTCTAAGTGATAACAACAGTAGCAGCAGCAGCAGCAGCAGCAGCTAGTATTTATATAGCACTTTAAGGTTTGCAAAGCATTTTACAAATATTATTTTATTTTACCCTAACAGCCCTCAGAGACTTGGTGCTATTGTAATCCTCATTTTATCAATGAGAAAAGTAAAGCAGACAGAAGTTTAGTGACCCATGTGACTCTAAATCCCGTGTCCCCCCCCCCCCCCCATGTCACAAAGAATCCTGAATTCCCACACTATTAAAGCTAGGAGAAATGTTAGAGATCATTTCGTCCCTACCCCTCATTTTTCAAATTAGGAAACTGGAGCCCAGAGGAGTCAAAGTGACTTTCTTAGGATCACACAGCTAATAAATGGCAGAACTAGGACTTAAATCCAAGTCCTCTCATTTCAAGTCCCTTGTTAGATCTTGAAGGATAGGTGGAACATCAACAGGTAGACATGGAGTTGAAGGGCATTACAGACACAGGAAACAGCTTGATCAAAGGCAAAAAGGCAAGGCTTGTTGGGGAAACAGAGTAGTCCAGTTTGCTGGACTGCTTGAGTTTTGAACACATAAAAGAAGGATAGTAACTTTAAGTATGGGTTGCCATACAAAGACGGAGGGCCATCTATGCCTGGTTATGGGGCTTAAATTTTCACTGGTGATTGGTAAGGTGAATATTCATTGGTAAGGAGCCATGGAAGGTTTCTGCACAGGGGAGTAATCATATCTATACTTAAGGAAGATTAGAGGTGTGAAGGATGGAACCTAGCAGGTGCTTAATAAATACTTGCTGATTAATCAATGGATGGATGATGGATGGATAGATTAATATATGTATAGGAGCACAGAGAGATTGGAGGCAGAGGGAGAGAGATTATCAATCAATCAATTAACATTTACTATTTATTATTTAAAGGATTAAGTAATCAACACCTACTATGTACCAGGCTCTGTGCTAAATAGTAGGGATATAGAAAGAGGCAAAAGACAAACCCTGCCTTCTAGGAACCTACAATCTAATAGGGAAGACAGCACACAAACAAAAAAGTTCAAAGCAAGTTATATAAAGGATAAAAAATAAAAAGAGGGGAAACACTGGAATTAATAGAGGTTAAGGAAAGCTTCCTCTGAAAGGTGGGATTTTAGTTGGGATTTAAAGGAAACCAGGGAGATCAGTAGTTGAAGTGGAGGAGGAAGAGCATTCTAAATACGGGGGGACAGCCAGAGAAAATTCCTGGAGCTGAGAGATAGAGTGATTTGTTCGAGGAATGGCCAGAAGGTCTGTGTTACTGGATCAAAGAGTATGTGTTGGGGAATGAGTTGTAAGAAGACTGGAAAGGTAGGAGGGAGCTAGGTTATGAAGGGCTTTGAATGCCAAGCAGAGCATTTTATATTTGCTCTGGGAGATAATAGGAAGCCAAGAGTCTATTGAGTAGGAAGGTAACATGATTGGACCTGCATTTTAGGAAAATCCCTTTAGTGACTGAATGGAGGATGGATTGGAATAGGGAGAGACTTGAGGCAGGCAGGACCCCCAGCCGCTACTGCAATAGTCTAGTCATGAGATGATGAGGCCCTGCACTAGAGGGGTGGCAGTGTCAGAGGAGAGAAGGGGGCACATTGGAGAGATGTCACAAAGGTGAAATCATCAGGCCTTGGCTTATCAGGTTATTGCAGCATTCCAAGTGAGAGGTGAAGATAGCCTATGTCCAGCAACACATTGTAATCCTCTGAGGATGTCTGCTGTCCTGGCTGCATTGTATGAATTTGCATTTACGAATCAGCTTTTGCAGCCCTTTTCCTTACCCACATTGTCTTTGATTCTCTCTCTCTCTTTTATCCTATTTAATACATTTTCGATACACAAAATGGCAGCATAGTCTACAAATAGGCAAAACCACTGGAGCATGGCTGGTACACACACGTTTCCTACAAGGGCACATTCTGGTGGGTGCACTGAGAGCCACAAACTTGCCTGTCTGTGACAGTGTCCTGCTGGCATTTTCCCTCCGTGCTCCTCAAAGCTGTGGCTTGTTCTGACCACTTTCGATCCTGCAGTAGCTTTTGTTGTCACTGTTGTTCAGTCCCTTCCAACACCTTGTGACCTCATGGACCAAAGCGCACCAGGCCCTTCTATCCTCCACTTTCTCCCAAAGTCTGTCCAAGCTCAGATTCTTGCTTCCATAACACTATCTATTCATCTCTGCTATCTCCTTTTTCCTTTTGCCTTCAATCTTTCCCAATGTCAGGGTCCTGTCTTCTCATCATGTGACCAAAAAATTTAAGCTCCAGCTTCAGTATTTGACCTTCCAGTGAACAGCCTGAATTAATTTCTTTAAATGGCTAATGTCGACCAACAACAAAATGCAGTAAGCATTTATTTTAACTCCAGCTATATGTAAGACCCTGGGTTAAGGGCTGGGGATCCAAAGACAAAATTATTCAGATCTTGCTCTGAAATAGCTTATATTCTATTGGGAGCTGAAAAAGATACATACTAGGAACCTCAAGGTAATTTGGGAAGGGACAGAGCATTAGCATTCGCTGAAAGGATCAGGGAACCATTAACAGAGGAGGAGACCCCTTTGAGTACTGAAAAGGGATGCATGTCCTAAGAGGCAGAAGTGAAGAATGAGTATATTCCTAAGTACAGGTGATGGCCTGTGCAAAGACAAGGAGTCCGGGGAACAGACACTAATCAATTTTGTTTTGTTTTGTTTTGTTCTAAAGAATGGGGGAGGGAGGGATCATTATAAACCAGAGAGCGCTCTGGATATTAGTGATGCTGCCTGTTTGCCTCAGGACCCTAATGGCTGTTGCTTGTCAATCATCCAATGACTCTACTATCCACATTTGGCTATAAATGAGGTCATAGGATCACAAGACTTTAGAAGGGACTTTAGAGGCCATTAAGGCCAACCCTATTATTTTATAGAGGAGGAAACTAAACACCGAGAGATTAAGTGATTTGTTCAAGGTCACACAGCTAGTAAGTGACAATCCTCACGTCAGTTTAAAAGTACAGTGTGTGGGGGGGGGGGGGGGGGGGTGTGACAACACCAAACACACAATCCTAGCCCTAGAGATTGGAAGGGACATTAGAGACCACCCAGGACAGGCCCACAATGTTCCACCAATAATGACAGAAGCCAGATGGGATCCTAGGATCCCTAACTCCAAAACCAATTCTCCTTCCATTGTTCTATGCCTTTCTAACCAAATCTCTTGGCTTTGTCCACCTACTAACCGCTCTTTTCTTCTCTTCCTAGCTATCAATCAAATGCCTCTCCACTGCCACCCTGGCATTTAAACAGTTTAATTGGATTTAAGGTATTAAAAGCAGAAGCATTAGTCATATGTACCAACCAGTGTACATTCCATTCGAGTCCCAACCCAGCCCTTTTCAAAGGCTGGAACCCCTTAGGCCCAAGTTAGCTGTCTCTTATTGCCCAGGCCACAGAATAAATCAAGGATGATGGTCACCCAGAAGTTGTGATCTATTACAGACTTCCCATTTCCTTGTGAAAGGGAGGCGGATGTCTGGTTAAGGCATGACTAGTTTAGAAAATACTGTAGAAGCAGCAACGATTCTCTTGGTCACAGCTGCACAGGCAAACAGGACAGTAGGAGACTGGCCCAAGGGTCCCAGGAATACCGCTGCCCAGGATCTCTAGAGTAGTGGATAGAGAGCCATCCTCAACCTCTGACACATCCTGGCGGTGTGACCCTGAAGAATTCACTCTGGGCAATTCTGAAGAGGGAACATGGACACTGCACCCAGAGTCAGGAAGACTAGGGTTCCGATTCCATCTTAGACAGATGTGTAGCATGGGCAAGTCATTGAAATTCTCTGCACCTTAGTTTCCTCAGCTGTAAAACGAGAGGATTTGGACTTGATAGGCTACAAGCTCCCTGCTATCTTTGAATCTCTGATCCTGTGATCTAGAACTTTACTTTCAGAATGAAATCTTAATCTCAGTGCTGAAAGAAAGCCCTGATAAAATGACCTAGAGACATTATGACTCTCTTGGAGCACCAGACTGTCGTAAATCTAGTGATGTCAGAGATAGTAGCCCAGGCCAGCTCTAGCCACCATTCCATCTGTCTCTTTCACCTTCAAAGGCTCACCTGTAGGGATGTTACCCTGCATTAATACCTTCAACCAGGAGGAGATCAGACAAGGGATACAAGGGATGTTTAGAGCTAGAAGGGAGAAGACTTGGCAACTTATTGGAGATGGTGTGTGAGGGAAAGAGAGGCATGAAAGAGAGATGACTTCAGTATTGTGAACCTCGGTTTTTGGGAAGGTGGTAATGGCTTCATACAGAAACAAAGAAGGTTGAAGGTTAAGAGGAGAGTGTGCATTCTGTTTTGGATTTGTTGGGTTGGAGATGTTTGAGATGGGTCATCTAGATAGAAACACCAAGCTCCAGTACATATGGCCCAGATTGCAAACCTTAATTCCTGAAACTGCTGTCTTTACTGATGTGACAATTCCTTTTTCTGACTCTCTGGCTTTTGACCTTTGATTGCCTTCGCTTGATCATCATTTGCTCCCTTTTCCTTCTGACTCCATTACCTGGCAAAGCTCTGCTCCATGCTATCTCTACATCTGGGTAATGTACAATTCCACGTTCCCTGCCAGGCTTAGCAATTAACCCTGCCTGGTTGATTCTGACAACCTGGCTGTAATAGCTAACTTCCTTCTTTCTGTTATTTCCTTTCTTTCAAGCATCCAATGACTTTATGTTACTTCCTAGAGAAGCAAGTCTTTGGTACTCAATCCAATTAAAGCTGCCTTTCTTAATATCACCCCATATTTTTTGATACCTTTCTCCATCATCAAAACTTACCTATCGGGGAAGCTAGGTGGCATCACGGATAGAGCACTGGCCCTGCAGTCAGGAGGACCTGAGTTCAAATCCAGCCTCGGACACATAACACTTACTAGCTGTGTAACCCTGGGTGAGTCACTTAACCCCATGTCTAGCCAAAAAACAAAACAAAACAAACAACAACCCTGCCCCCAACAAAAAAAAAAAAAACAACTTACCTATCCTGTGTCCCAAGCATACAGAACCCTACTTTCTGCTAGGAGTGCTCTAGTAGAAGGAGCTAAGGTGTTATTGGCTTTTACCAAGCTGTTAAAGGTTATAAGACAAGAATGTTCCTATTTGACATAACATTTATATTTTAATGGCTACCTTGGATGCTTTAAAACAAAACAGTGAGCTCAGCATAGTACCTTGGTAGGAATTTAATGAATACTCAGTGAATTTATGGATGAACAAATGATTTCCATTTACTATAATAGGGCCAGCAAGAAGATATTCTTAAATAGAGGAGACTTTGTTCAAATCTTATATATCTTTTTATCATATATTATCATTTTTATCATATCAGATCTTATTACCTACTTGATCTGTGCTCAGAACCAATGCTAGTTATAATCTTTTTAGTTTTGGAAAGTGTGATAGTCTTGTTATTTCTGCAGAGTTAAGTGAGGAAAATAATATAAACATTTTCTACCTGTACCATTAGAAAAGCCCCAAATCCTCAAAGAAATAAGCAAATATCTGAGAACCTTCTATTCATTTATTCAGTTAACACGCAATTATTAAGCATCTAGGATAAGTATGCACTGTGCTAGCAACAGGAGAAGATACAAAGATCTTATTAAAAATCAATAAAATATAATCCCTCCCGTCAAGAGGCTTATAGTCCAGTGGGGGGGGGGGAGAGACATGACGCATGGAGAGAGGAGCACAGATGAACATGAAAAGTTAAAATTCATTGTGTCCAGATAGCATAAGGAGTAATAAGATAAGATTATATTAAGAGTATTTATAGGTAAGAGGATTACGGAAGATTTCATAAAAGAAATGACATTTAACTAGGGCCTTGAAGTATGAGTGAGATATCCATAAGCAGAGACAGAGGGAATGGGCTAGTGACTAGGGGTGGGGAACCTATAGCCTCTTCACAGAAAAATCCCCTTAATGAAAGGATTTGTTTTGTAAAACTTGGACTCAGTCAAAAGGCTGCAGCCAAAGACCTAGAAGGTCACATGTGGCCTCAATGCCTGGCTAGTTCAACCATAGAGAAGACTACATGAGAAGGCTCCCAGATGAGAGAGCTTGTCGTTCATTCAAGTAATCCGGTTTGAACAGAATGCTAATATTGCAATTACATCAGAAAGGGCTGAAATAGCAGATTCCAGCCAGGTTCCTAAATGCCAGACTAGGGAAGTTCGGACTCCACCCATTGTAGGTGGCAATGGCGGTGGGTGTGGGAGTCATTACAGACTTTAGTTAAGACCCAAGCTTGGCACTATGGGGGAAATACAAAGACAGCAGAAAATACCCAAGAAAGCAAAAGATACATCCCCACATAAGAATGGCAAGAAGAAAAGAGAGTTAGGCATTGCACAGTGTGGGGACCAGGAGAAGCGACACATTGCCAGGCAATGAAGTCACAAGCTACAGAAGCCAGGCCACCCTCCTCCCTCTCTTACCTGCAAACTGACAACATGCAGAGACTACATCTTATGTACTTCCTGAAAAACAACATAAACTTCAACACTGAATTTGTGTTTAACAAGCTCTGAGTGAGAAAACACAGGTCAGTCCTGGATCATAAAAATTTATTAAAGGCTTCTCCTGCTGGAATATGCAGTCTCCTGAAACAAATAAGATTTTATTATAATTGAGAAAGAATTGCTTCTTAAAGCATTACTTATGACTTCTCTAACAGAAGGGCTAAGCACATAAGGTAGTCTTTTGAATGATGTGGAGAAAGAACCATGTGGTGGTCTGAGCACCATAATGAAAAAAGTCCTTGTTTACTCAGAAATAATGAGCTTTCTTGTGGCATGTTTTATTTACCAATGAACCCGCTCTTAGTCTCCAAATAATTTCTGCAGTGGAGGCTTGCTTATCTGGTGATTTGCTCCAAGACATACTCACCTTTCAGGGGGAACATTCAGATCCATAGGAATCTATGGCCAGCCTAGATGACTTGTACTACTCAATATCTAAAGGTTACTGCTTTTTCTACTAAAAAAGACGCAACATCCCCTCCAATCATTCTGCGAATACTTCTCAAATGATGGTGGTCATCTGCAACCACTTGCAGAAGCGGGGGGAACCACAATGAAGCATCTTTGGTGGCATTTTGTTTCATTGGCTGCAGCCATCAAAGAATGCATCATATTGTGCCCTTGGATAGCAGACATACTCTGTCTTTGGGAAAATCTACTCCAAGACGTTTCAGCTTATTAGAAACTGCTAATGCTTGTGATTTGTTTCCTCTAGAAACCAGGGTCACTTCTATGACATTAGTTGGCAGTGGGATTGGACTTTTATGGATGGAGATCACTATACCTTATGTGCTAGCATCCAATGCAGAAATGAACAATAAGAGAAATTCTACAACTTGATAAGGTCCTATAAACCAAGTCAACATGTCCGCTGATACTCAGTGGCTTCAATAAATGAATGAATAAAAAAATGGCAAAGAATTGGAAATTGAGGGGATGCCTATCAATTGGGGAATGGCCGAACAAGTTGTGGTATACGAATGTAATGGAATACTATTGTGCTATAAGAAATGATGAGCAAGCAGACTTCAGAAAAACCTGGAAAGACTTTTATGGACTGATGCTGAGTGAAGTGAACAGAACCAGGAGAACATTGTACACAGTAACAACCACACTGTGCAATGACTAACTTTGATAGACTTAGCTCTTCTCAGCAATGCAAGGATCTAAGATATTTCCAAAAATCTCATGATGGAAAATTCTATCCACATCCAGAGAAAGAACTATGGAGTCTGAACGCTGATTGAAGCGTGTTATTTGCTCTTTTTTTTCCTTCTGTTTTGCTTGTTTCTTCTTTCTTGTGGTTCCTCCTATTGGTTCTCTACAGCATGACTAATGTGAAAATATGTTTAATAGGAATGTATATGTAAAGCCTATATCAGATCTCACACTGTCAGGAAGGGAGAGAGAGAAAATTTAAAACTCAAAAGCTTATGGAAGTGAATGTTGAAAACATTAATTAAAAAATTGAAGGTGCTAGCTATGTGCCAAATATTGTGGTTCAAAGCACTGCAGATGCTAATTGGAAGGAGAGAATAAGAAAGAAACGGAGAGACAAGGACAAGTCACTTAACCCTGATTGCCTCACCAAAAAGCAAAAAGAAAATGTTGGAAAATAGGGTGCAGAATTAAGAAATTAAAGAAGCCAACAGTGTGTAGACTGCTCATAGAATCATAGACTTAGAGCTGGGAATCTCAAAGGCCATCAAGTACAATTCTCTCTACTCTCAACCCATATTTATAAATGAGGAAACACAGAGATGAAGTGACTTGCCCAAGGTCATAAAGCCAGTAAATTTTAAGACAGGACTTGAACTCACATCCTTTTATCTCCAAGTCCAGGGTCCTATCCTCTATGCCATATGCTTCTCTATCATAGTCCTTTTTAAAAAAATTTTTTTTTTCTTAAGAAAAGAGTCCTAGGATAATGGTTTGAGGCACTGGACTAGAAGCATGGCTATTGCCAAGGTCCTTAGGTTCAGGGTCCTGGGCTTTCCCGTTCTGTATCAGATATATTGGCATAGCGGAAAGAAACTTAATTCTGGAATAGGAAGACATGGGTTCAAATCTTGTCTCTGCCCCTTCTTACCTGTGTGACTTTGAGCAAATGACTTAATTTCTCTGGACCCAAATGTAAAATGAGATGGCTGGCTGCGTTCTCTTGAGTCCCCCTACAACACTAAACAAATGATCCTATGATCTCTCTATTTTGAAGGGACATCAGTGATGTACAAAGGTCATGTAACAACTATTCTTTGATCTAACCCCATGACCAGCTCTTTCTTTTGTTCCTGGCCATACATCTCTTTAATGATGTCCTTGACACAATTTCTCCCATGTAATTTCTTTGTTCTCAGGATGTGGCAGCCTACTCAGGCCAGCCATTTACATAGACGTCCTTTGGGCAACTCCCAATTTTAATTCTTCAGAGACTCTACTATTCCATGACTCAGAATCAGCATCAGCATCTCCATGAGAAAATAATTATTCCACTGATTGGCTATTATGTTTTGGAAAGAAGTATGGGGTCATCAAAAGGCATTACACAACTTTCCAAAAGCATTCAGCTTTTTTTTTTTCCTTTCTCTTAAATTTTGAGCCCACCTCATTGTCCAAAATATGTGTTCTATGGGATTAGCCCTATGGGTCATACAGTTAACTGCATCTCAGAATCTGGATGACAGGCATTCTCCATTCATTGGTTGGTTCCTATGTGGATATTTAAAACCAAACTCTTAGAACTGATTCTGATTCTCATTTAGGAGATTCTGCAGTGTTCTGGAACTTGAGGCCTTCAGTACAATGTCATTTGTTAAAAAAGGGCAATTAAGACAATTACAACATGCTTCAACTTGAACTATTCAAACAAACTCAAGCTATTAAGGCTAAAAACAAATGGGAAATGATAAGAAAATGACAGATTCAGAGCTGGAAGGGAACTACTTAGAGGCCACAGAGTGTAACCCCTCATTGGGATGGGTAAAATGAAATTCAAAGAGTTTAAGTGACTTTCACTAAGGTCACTGAGTTAATGAGGGTCATAGGTGGGATTTTAGCCTAGGTTTACCAACTCTAAACCCAGCAATCTATCCACTACATCCTGCTGCCTCTCCTAGAGGAAAATAGATTTATTCTGATATTGACATTTTCTACAGAAATTTAAAATAGCATTACTATAATGTGGAGGCCAAAGTGTATAATTACTACATATATAAATTTATATATACATACACACATACATTTATATACACATGTATATATGTATGCATGTATGAGTATGTGTGTAATATATATATACACCCATACACATATATGCCTGGGTGTATGTATATACACACACATATGTCTGTGTGTGTGTGTGTGTATGTGTGTGTGTACCAGAAACCATCCAACTTAATAAACTCAATCTCCTTACTAGATGAAGTGACATATAGTACGTAAGAGAAACAGAACTTGAGAATATAAACATATTTGGAAAAATACTATGGAGGAGAATGTTGGAAGATAATGAGCAACATTGTCTCATAAAATAGAAAAAAGTAATAGAGTCTGCATAAACCTTGGCAAGAGATCCATTAAGTCATACCATTCTAAGAGCATTGATAGATGAAATTGAAAAGACAAAAAAAACCCCTAAAATAATAAATTCACCAGTATTTCTATAAAAATCTACATTTTTCATTGTTATTAATAGAGCCACCATTTTTTTGCATTTTTGTTTCCCCTATTAAACTGTGAACTTCTTGAGAGAAGAGACCATCTTTTGCCTTTCTTTTTATCCCTAGCATTTAGCACAGTGTCAGGCACTTAATTATATTTAATTGAGTGTGATTAACTCCAGTAGTTACTTACCTGCTATGCTTCATGAAGAAGTAGAAATGATGCTCAAGAAGTTTTAGATTAGGAAATAATAGCTAGATTAGACCAAATACATGCAGAGGAAATTTCTAGAAGTTTATATTATATATAGATACATATATATCTCACAACTTTCAAGAAGTTTATACACACACATATATAAAACACAACTTTCAAGTCATGTAGAAGTTGATTTTCAAGAAACTAAAAAGATACAGTACCAAATAATTGCAAAATATCATAGATGGTATTATTATCATAAAAAGGTGATTGAAGGAATATACATAATGAGTGACATGCAAGTATTTTCTTAACTTGGTACAATCTTTATAATAATGATCTACATTTGTATCAAAAGCACTTGAAAACAAAAGAAGTGAAGAGGTGGCCTTTTACAAATGATTTTCTACAGCAGACCACATCTCCATGAAAACACAGTTGACTGAGAAGTAGTTAAAATAGAAGATCCTGATGTGTTTATTTTTTCCTGATTACAAAATAGCACTTGGCTTGGTAGAACAAGACACAACCTGAAAGATTCTCCTCTGATATGATGTCTAAAGTACATAAGCTAAGATCTTATGTTATTCCTCGCTAGAAGATGTAACCAAAAAAAACCTTTTTGTTCAACAATCTTCTGATTATGAACATCAAAGGAGGCATTAAAAAAAACCCAACTAGATGCATTCTCCTCAACAGTGTTTATTACAATCATGGAATATGTCCTGAACAAGAATTAAAATAAAAGGTTTTTCAATAGCTGATAAGTTTCTCCAGATGTGCAGATGGAATTGTGCTGCCCTAGAATATTGTCCTGCCCTAGAATACTACAGTCTCCTCAATGAAAGGCCTGGCTGCTCCAAAGAAATACCTAATAACCCACATTAGGGAAAAAAATGGATGAAGAAAGCCTTTCATCTTGGCTATGACATGGAATTAGAGGGGTAGCTTATTGAATTGGTCCAGGGGTGGGGAACCTGTGGCCTCGAGGTCCTTTAGTGCGGTCCTTTGACTTATTCTGTGAAGTTTGGACTTGGAGGGCCGCATGTGACCTTGAGGCCACAGGTTCTCCACTCCTGAACTGGTCCATCAGCACTTATATGTTGGATAATGGATGAAGGTGGGAAATGAACTAATCTGAAATTGGAATAGGAGGAAGAGAATGGGCTGAATCGCATTTGGGACATTGGGCAATGCTTTCAATGACCCCAAACTGACAGAAGAGTCCATTTTATTTAAACACCAATATTCTTCCATTGATCGTACAAATCACTGGGCATTATTTTTGTTAGGGATTTGAGGGAGAGTATGGATAAGAATTACACAAGATGAGAAAAGGTAGATAGATTAGGATCCACACTACTGGAGGGAGTACTGAGGGCTTTGGGATCACAGATTTACTGATCTGTTAAAGTCACCAGGGACAAGTGACCTCACCTTTCTGACTCTCAGTTTCCCTATCTAGAAAATGAAGGGTTGGGGTGAGATGGGTCTCCAAAGCCCCTTCCAGCTCTATATCCTGTGGCATAATAATAACTCCTCACATTTCTACTATGCTTTAACATTTATAGATTGCTTCCCTTACAATAATTACCTTGTGAGATGGATATTGTGGATAATATTAGTGACATTTTAAAGACAAGAAAACTAATACTCAGTCTTAGCAAGGTCTCCTGGTTAATAGCAATGCAGAATTTGAACCCAGGTGTCCTTACTTCAGATCCAGGAAGACAACGACATCTTCCTCCAATCACTGAGTTTGTAGGAGAAAACAATAACAGTAATACCATTCTCAGGGACAATTAAGTTTCTACTGTAGAGAAATGCTACTGAATTTCACGCAGTTAACCCTGAAGCCATTATGACTACTGACCTGGAAACCATAAAAATAAATCCAGTGGCCTCTCTGGGATACCTCCCCGACTCAGCACTTTCAAGTTGAAGGTTGAATCCCTAGGGGACAATTACATTTTAATCAATTTCTCTCACACTCCCAAAACGCAAAAACACCCATGGCACCCCTCCCCATCCCCCATCCCTGAGGCCAGTGTAAGTACGATTTCCTCATGATCTCCTCTCCCTCCCTCTGGCTTGCCAATTGTTTATCTTTTATGTGATAGTGGAAGGAACCTCTGTTCTTGTCGCTAACATGCACTTTCCTCCGCATTCTCCTCCTCCAATGATACTGGCTTCCTTTCAGTCCCTGAGATGAGACACTTCATCTTTCACCTCTGGGTCTTTTCACCTGCTGTCCCTCATGCCTGGAACTTTCTCCCTCCTCATCTCTCTGCCTCCTGGCTTCCCTGGCTTCCTTCAAGTCTCGGCTAGTCTCGCCCTCTGCAAGAAGCCTTCCCAGTCCTCCTCAATGTTAGTACCTTCCCTCCGGGACTGCATCTTCTCAATTTATCCTGTTATATGACTTGTTTATATATAGTTGTTTACGCGTTGTCTCCTCCCTTGGACTGTGAACTTATTAAGAGCAGAGACCATTGTTTGCCTTTCTGTGTGTCCCCATCACTTAGCAGAGTGCCTGGCACACAGTAGGTGCTTAATAAATGCACACGGACCAACTGACTTTTTTAGAGAAAATCAACAAACTCTTTGAACTGATAACTTTCCCATGGCTAATATAGTCACCCAAAAGGCTAAATAAGTACAGGCAAAAGAAGTCCAGAGTCTAAGGACAGAGGGACTAAAGATGGCTATTTTTTTTTTCTTTAAAATACTATTTATCCTCTGAAAATAGCACAGAGGAAACTGATAAATACTAAGGTTCCCTTGGTTCTATTTTTGTCTTCCACATGTTTTGCTGTGGAATAATAAGCAGAATTAGCTTCCTGGTTAAGAACACAGCCCAAATAAAGGTCTGTTGGTTCCTTTCTTTCTTTTCTAAGATACACTTTAGTATATATTAGTGCATTTCTAAGATATGTTTTAGTATATTTTAGTGCATTTATCACTACAATCTCTCTGTCTCTCTATCTCTCTCTCTCTGCCTCTCTCTGTGACTGTCTTTCTGTGTATGTCTCCCTGTCTCTGTCTCTTGTGTGTGTCTCTCTGTATTTGTCTCTGTGTCTCTCTTTCTGTCTCTTTTTGTCTCTGTCTCCCTGTGTCTGTCTCTGTGTCTCTCCCCTACCTTTCTCTGTGTCTCTCTTTGTCTCTGTCTCTTTCTATCTCTCTCTGTCACTCTGTCTCTCTGTGACTGTCTCTCTCTGTCTCTGCCTCTCTCTGTCTCTGTCTCTATCTCTCTCTGTCTCTCTGTGGCTGTCTCTCTATGTCTCTGTCTCTCTCTGTGTCTCTATCTCTGTCTCTTCCTCTATTTCTCTCTCTGTCTCTCCTTCTATCTCTCTCTCTGTCTCTTTGTGTCTCTGTCTCTGTGTCTGTGTCTGTCTCTCTGTCTCTGTCTCTCTATCGCTGTCTCTCTGTCTCTGTCTCTCTGTGACTGACTCTCTAGGTCTCTGTCTCTTCCTCTGTTTCTCTCTCTGTCTCTGTCTCTCCTTCTATCTCTCTGTCTCTTTGTGTCTGTGTCTGTCTCTCTGTCTCTGTGTCTGTCTGTTTCTCTGTCTCTGTCTCTCCCTCTGTCTCTATCTCTGTCTCTGTCTCTCCCTGTGTCACTCTCTGTCTCTCTTTCTCTCTGTCTCTCTCCCCTCCCCCCACCCAGTCCACAGAACCTAAAGCTTAAAGGTACCATAGAGCTCATCTAATTCATTCTACTCATTTCACAGAGAAGGAAAGTTAATTAAAGAGAAAGTGCCTTGTCCACGATCACACCGGTAATAATCAGCAGAGCCCTAATTAAAACCCAAGTCCTCTCGGTACACCCTCCACTACACCATGCTATCAGAACTGGAAATAAAAACCCAATCGTCGATAAATCTTAGACTCAAATTACTAAGCGATATTTTCTATGTGAATCAAATTGTAGACAAGTGGCCAAACTCATAACCTTATCATCTCTTGATTTCTATAGGAAAAAGAAAGGAGAAATTAATGAAATGGTAAAAATGAGATAAAAGGAGCTCCAAGAGTATCTTTTGGAAATAAACATTCAGGTCTCTCCATAAATAAATTAAGACATTGGACTAAGATCTAAAGTAGCTTCTATTGGTATCATTTGATAACTTTACTATTCTACATTGCAGGGAGAGGTAAAAATGCTGATGTTGAATCCTGACTCCAACCTTTACTAGCCATATAATATTGGACAAATAGTTCAACTATTCTGAACCTCAGTTTCCTTATTTGTAAAATGGAGACAACAATACCCCATAGTGCTGTTGTAAGGAAAATGCTATGTAAATTGTAAGGCACTGTTTGAGATGTAAGCTATTATTTTTGTTATCATATAGGCAGAGGAGGAATAAATAGTAAGATCTAATTAATTCAGATGTGGCACAAGTGAATTTTATTAATTAAAAAGAAGGAATAAACTTGGGAATGGCTAAACAATTGTATTACTACTCTGTAGAAGATGAAGAAAAGTACACAGAAGCATGAGACATCAAGTCAAGTCAAGTCGGCAAGCATTTATTAAGCCCAATGTTCCAGGCACTGTGCTAAGTGCTGAGGATACAAAAAGAAACAAAAGACTGCACCTGCCCTCAAGGAGCTTATAATCTAAGAGGGCAGGCAACAGGCAAACAAATATATAAAAAGCAAGCTCTATACTGGATAAATAGGTAATAATTAAAAAGAGGAAAATCACAGGAATTAAAAGGGGTTGGTAAAGACTGAAACTGAACAGCTAATTCCAAACTGAGTAAATTGAACTCATTTGCTGAACCCTACTTAAAATCCAAACCCCAATATTCATTTTTAAATTGAAATAGAATATTATTTAAAACAACAAGAAGATCCTACAACATTAAAGTTAGACAGGACATTAGAGACCATCTTTCAGAGACCATTCTTTTTATAGAGGAGGAATTGACTTTACCAGTTTGAATGGAAGCCTGTCCAAGGTCACTCTTATTAGCCTGAGTCAGGACGGGCTGGGACCTGTGACAAAGCAAAATAGCAAAGGCATAGGGCTTGGGAATGAAATAGGGTAGGGGGAAGGGCCAGGAGAAGGAATTGTACACCCTGTTATAAAAGGCCAAAGCCCCTGGGAAGCAGGTTTCATCAGACAATCATCATAAGGCTACTTTCTGATCTCTATTTTCCTCCTTGGCTGGAAACCTCTTCTCTAGCCCCAGGAATCCTACTTCTTGCCTCAATCCCTTTAGATTTTGCCCTTTCTGAGAAACTCGGGTTCTTGATCTAGACTAACCTCAAGTTCACATTCCCTTAGATCCTTCTTTTCCTAGAACAAGGCTACTGAACACACCACGTGATTCTTCTCATCCAATCTCACCTACAGGCCTCCTTTATTGGGTCTATAACTGCCTCCTCCCCTACTGCCCCACCATTTTCTTAAGAGCCTTCCCAACCATTCTATTACCTGGACCAGAGGTTTGGATTCCTTTATTTCCAGAACTTTTACTCTGGGTCCTGGTCCTGATTGGTGACTGACTGCCTCATCTGGCCCACTATTTCTGGAAGACCCTAGACACGCTTCATTTCACTCCCTACTCCCTGGCCATTTACATAGCCTCAACAATTGTCTTGCCATTACACAAGTACCTTCTTTACCCCGCTCCTACCATGCCCCTCCACTTCTAGAACCAACTTGGGTCATTGTTCCTGGAAGGGATATGTCAACTTTTTTCTCTATGGCCCTGTACAAGTACCCTGCCTCCTCTCCTTGAGTTCTGGAGTCATATCTATTCCTCTGTGTTCCCACTTACCATCTGCCAGTGCCCCACCCCTGGCCACTACTTCCTTACACGTGTTGTATTTTATAATACATTGTAAGTAAGGCGGATTTTAGTGTATGTAAGTTGGATTTTTGTTATTCTTTCTTAGGGTTTAATTTCCAGGCTTCATGGCCATAACAATCTCTAGTTTCCAGGTGCTAGATAATATTTCTCATGGTCATGGTTTGTAAACATCTCCACCATGCTTGTGCAGTTTGATACAGGGATGGTATAATGTACGCCTGTGCTATGCCTAGGTCATAATGATATTGCTAAAGTTAACCTGTGAGGCTATTGTTAGCAATATGCCTTCTTTGTCTGTTGCCCTATAAAGCAAGTGGACACTGGTCAGTACATGGGGAATAGGAATGCACATGAGGGATGTGCATTTGTGCTTGCCTTGATCAGCCCCCATCAAGGCTTAGGGGGAACCCATTTTGGGATTTGGGTAATGCATAGAGGAATGCAGGTACCTGCCTTGATCGGCCCCCATCAAGACTTGGAGATCATCTGTGTGTTTGCCTCAACCAGCCCCCATTGAGACTTAGGGGACCAGTAAGGATTTGCAGCTCCTACCATTCTCGATCGCCCCTGTGAGAAGTGTGATTAGGGAATGCTGTAGGAGTTGATGCTCCCATTATCAGCAACCCTCTTGAGAAGACTGAAATAGAATAAAGTAAGCTTATTTAACCCCTCCGAAGCTGTCTTCCTGCCTTCCTGTCTGCCCAGATCAAGAGTGAACCTGTTAAGGAACTAAGACATCTCCAGAGGCCTTGTGATGGAAAATGCCATCCACACCCAAAGAAAGAACTATGGAAGCCGAATTGTTATTTTTTTTCTCTTCTGTTGAGTTTTGTTTCCTCTTTCTGATGGTTCCTCCTATTGGTTTTAATTTCTACTTACAACATCACTAATGTGAAAATATGTTTAATATGAATGTAAATGTATAGCCTATATCAGATTATGCACCGTCTTGGGGAGGGTGGTGGGGAGGAAGGGGGAGAAAAATTTTAAACTCAAAAGTACATGGAAGTGATTATTGATAAATCAAAATAAATTAAAAAAAATATAAAAAAGAGAATGAAGGACAAATAACAATAACAACAACAACAACAAACAAAGAGTGAACCTGTTAGAGGCTGGAGCCTAAAAAACTCCAGTGTCTCCAGTGTTGTTACCTATCCTTACATATATACTCCTTGAGGGCAGGGAATGTCCAGGCTTTTGTACTTGTATCCCTAACATTGCCCATGGAGCTTGGCACATAGGAAGTACTGAATCAAGTTTCCATTCATTCATTCAAAATGGGACCTAAACATTACCTAAAACATGAAAATATCTTCTAAAGAAAAACATAGGATGGTTAAAGCTTAAAGGGGCCTTTGAAATTATCTGTCCAATCCCTCGTTTTATGGCTAAGGAAAATGACTTTATGAAAGTTTACTCTCTGGTGACTTGTCCAAGGTCAACCAGCTACAGCAAGAATACAAGCCCAAATCTCCCACCCTTAAATCCAGGCCTCTAATTACCGCTCCACCATATTGCCAGTGGCTTGAGTCAGTATCTCCTTTTATTACAAGCTGCTGAAGTATTACCAAATTCTGCATCAAGGGGGAAGGCAATATGCTATAATAGAAAGAACATTGGTTCTGGAAGCAGAGGTCTGTGTTCAAATCTTGCCTCTGATGCTTACTTGTTACATGACCTCAAACAAATTATCTGACCTCCCTGGTACTCAGTTTCCTCATCTATAAAATAAAGAGTTTGGACTAGATAACCTTCCCTTCCAAGTCTAGAATTATGATTCTATGATTTACCTATCTGGATTAGCCAGTACCTACTACATATTAAATCAGTTGTGATTCATGCTGCCTGTGGGGACATAGGCTTAGATGAACATTTTATTTTTTAAGTTATTTCAAAAGGAATGTTAAAATATTAAGTGACTTGTAAGAGCATATGTTCTAGGACACCACTGAATCCAAGGCTTTCTCAAAGGCATACAAATCATGGTTCGATTGGGCCTCAAATATATGTCCAGGCACTCTCATGCTAATAGCTTAAAAACTTGACCAGTATTGATAAATCTTAGTGCCTGTTGCAGGTTCCTCAAATGATCTAACCTGGTCAGGGATCCAAGCTGGTAGATTGAGAGCAGCCTGTGATCCTGGTTCTCCCTTTAGGTCTAGATGTGACCTCTATTACTTGGAGAAGCTATAGATTTAGTGGAGTTCCAGAGAATGTTCTCCCAATTGGATGGCCAAATTCCAAAAATCCCAGCCTCTAAGAATGTGAGACTCCAGACTTTAGGAAATAAAGATAACCTCCCAGTTCAGGGGTTCTTAACCTTTTTTTGCATCATTGCTCCCTTTGGCAGGCTGGTAAAAGCTTAAGGATCCCCTTCCAGAATAATGTTTTTAAATTCATAAAATAAGGATTTGGGCAGCTTGGTGGCACAGCAGATAGAGCGTTGGACCTGGAGTCAGGAAGACTCATTTTCTTGAGTTCAAATCTGGCCGTGGACACTAGCTGTGTGACCCTGGACAAGTCAGTGAACCCTGTTTGCCTCAGTTTCCTCACCTATAAAATGAGCTGGAGGAGGAAATGACAAACCATTCTAGTATCTTTGCCAAGAAAACCCCAAATGGGGTCACAATGGGTTGGACACAACTGAAAAATGACTGACTTCCTGGCTCCAGGTCCAGTATTCTATCCACTGTACCATTAAGCTGCCTCTGAGAAGAAGCATTAAACTCTGATTCTAGACATTGAAAATAGCATCTCAGAGCAGTTCCAGCTATGATTCTAATTTATTATGTGATTTTAGGTAAGTCATTTCTCTGTTCTTCAACTTTCTTATTGGCAAAACAAGAGGATAAGACGTAGATAACTGCCAAGGTCCCTTCCAGTTCTGATGATCCGTGACCTGAATTCAGCTGCTGGTGCTGTTTTCCTTGCTTGCCACTGGTAGCTCGATTCTTTCAGCTTGCCTTTACCACTGGCAAAACCATCCTCTCCCAGTGATCTCACTTGGCCAGCATCTCAGCCCATGAAGGTACTTCTGTTGATATCCAAACATCATTGACTATACAAGATGCTCAGCACGTTGGATAGGCTTGTGTTGATACTGAGGGCCTGGGATCAGAGCCAATGAAACCTGACAGGCCAAGGAGATATGTAGCATCCAAACCCAATTTGACTACGAATTCAATAGAAGCAGCCTGGTTGGGGGTTGGTCCGCACATCCACATTGGCTTGGAAAAACCTAGGCAGTGCCAAAGATAGAAAAGAGAACCCAGGCCAAAGGAAAAAGGGACAAAGGAATGTCTTAGAAACCTAGTTAGTGTTGATTAATTTCATGGAAAAACCAAATTCATTAGCCCGGAAGCCAATTAAGTTGGAACATTTGTTTGTTAATAAAAATAGCACCTAACAAGAACCCCCTTTGGGGATGATAGAAATAATTTGGCTTCAGAAATGGCAATGTACAAGGATTGTTAGCTCAGGAAAATAAATAATACTGACCTAATTATACTGTGCACATAAAATGTCAGACACAGAATCTTAGAACTGGAAGGGACTTTAGAACAGAGAATGTAGATTGTAAGAGAGAAAGGTGACATGAGAAAGTAGAATATACCTGGAAGGAACCTTAGTTCATAGAATGTTAAAGCTGATGAAGACATTTGGGATTATCTAGCAAGGTTTAGAAAGGTTAAGTGACCTGTCTTAAGTCACATTGTGATGGGCACAGATGGCACTAGAGCCCAGGACTTCCTCCTTCCAGTCCATTGGACTTCCTGCTACACTCTACTGTCTTCATGAGGGTAGGGGCTATGGAACAGGGATTTATTAAATGCCTACTATGTACTAGGCACTGTGCTGAGCTCTTTACAAATATTATCTCATTTATTTGATTTGATCATAGGATAAGAAATTTCCCTCAATCCCAGTCTTTTCATCTCTATAACACAAATTACATTACAAATAGATATCATGACACAATTGACATTCAAATCCCACAGAAAGAGGACCCCAAATATAACAAGGATGTGAAAATCTGCATCTTCAAGAGAAAAAATGGATTCCATTTACAACCAAAAGCAATTAAACCAGTTTCTCTAATAGGTGAGTCAAAAAGTAATCCCAGGAGAGAATGAAAAAGAAAAAAAAAACAAAACCAACATCAAAACCATTGAATGGAGAATGTGGGGGAAGATGAATGATTATAGAAGCAAGAATTCCTCACATTTGTATGGTGTTTCATGGTTATAAAACACTTTCACATGCATCACCTTATCTGATCCTCGCAAGGACACTGTGTTACGAGTTAGATAGGGCAAATGTTATTAATCCCAAGAAGAAACTGAGACCCAGAGGTGATCAGTGACTTGCCACAATCCTACAACTTAGAAACTGTAACCCAAATTCAGATCTTTTAGCTCTAAGTCCAGCTGCCTGTCCTCCACACAGTCATGTTTTCATCATGCCACCATGTTCCCCTCTGCCTCTGCCTTGGACTCCTACCCAGCACTCTAGCTCTTACCCTGGGGCCCTGAACTCCTTTTTGGCAAGGGTTCTCCATATTAGGCCAACCCAAACACAGCATGCTCCATTTCAACCTTATTCATGCCATGCTCTGCCTAGCCAATACTTTCTCCCCTACCTCTAGGAAAATTAATTAAAACAACACTATCATTCCTGGAAAGGGTATGTTAATCATTTGCCCTATGGTTCCACTCACCACCCCAGTGAACTTCTCAGGTCAAAGCAATTCTCCCTGGCCTCTATTCCCATACATACATACATTATATATTTGTTTTCTTCTCTTATTTAATATAAGCTTCGAGGACAGAGACTATCTTACTTAGACTTTGTCCACTTACATAGGTGGCACAGGCTGGACCTGGAGTCAGTAAGACCCGAGTTCAAATATGACCTCAGATTCTTGAGCCATGTGACCCCAGGCAAGTTTCTCTACCTCTCTGAGCCTCAGGGTCCTCATCTGTAAAATGGGGATCATAATGGCTCTTACCTTCCAGGATCGTTGTGAGGATTGAAAGAGATAATATCTGTAAAGTGCTATAATAACAATATCATAAAGACAAGCAACCTTGAAAGACTTAAGAATGCTTATCAGAACAATAACCAATCACAATTCTAGAGGGACCAATAATGAAAAGTGCTGTTCAACTCCTGATAGAAAGATGATGGACTCAGGGGGTAGAAAAAGACATACAGTTCTAGACATAGCCAATTTGGGGGTTCTATTTTATTTAACTACACATGTTTGTTACAAGATTTTGTTGTTGTTTCCCTCCCAACGGAGAGAGATAGAAGGGAATGAAAATAAATGCTTGCTAATGGGGAAGAAACATTGAAAGAAAAAATTAGAGACAGTGATGTATGATTTTAGTTTCATGATGAAACTTGGAATTCCATTCTCTTTTTAGGGGGTCTGGTTCTCTTTCTTCTACTCCAAAAGTCAATCTATTCATAACCTCATACCAAACATGATGTAAAAGTGAAAGTGGGGGCAGCTAGGTGGACACTAGCTGTGTGACCCTGGACAAGTCACTTAACCCCAACTGCCTGGAAAAAAAAAAAAGAATGCAAGTGATGACACACATGGTCAGGAAGTAAACTGCAGCTGAGAGAACTACATGATGATTAAAATGAAACTCCATTTTATGCCCCTTTCCCCATGTGCTCCTTAGAGTCCCGTGTCCCTCTGCATATCTTAGCTGCAAGGACCTGAAAAGTCTTGCCTTGCTCAGGGGAGGAGTATGTGACTGTCAACCCTTATTCTCCATGGTAAGAAAGGTGTTTAAAAGGAGGGCATATATTAACTAATTGTGTGGCCATAGGCAAGTCACTTGAACCTCTTTGGGATTTGGTTTTCTCATCTGTAATATGGGAATAGTGGTATCTGTGCCCTGCCTAGTTCATAGGAATGTTGAGAGGATTGATTAGCAATGTTATGAAAGACCTTTGAAAATTGTAAAGATGTAAGTTGCAATTACATTTAAATATTGGCATGGTGGATAAAGCACATGATAAATAATTCACCCAAAGAGCTGGGTTTGAGTCCTACTTCTGCTGCTTTTTCACCATTCCTGTGCCCTCAACAAGTCATTCTTTGAGCCTCAGTTTCCTTTTCCCAGGAAATGATAGTTACATGAGTCACCTTACAGAGCTCTTGTGAGGAAAGTGCTTTGGCAAGGTTTAAGTGCTCTAAGAGAATGAATGAGTGAATGAATAGAAGAAAACTAGCAGAGAAGTCAGTCCAAAAGCATTTGTTAAGCACCTACTATGTCCCAGGCACTACTAAGAATTAGAGATAAGAAAAACAAAAGACAGTCCCTGCTTTCAAGGAGCTCACAGTCTAATGGAGGAGACAACATGCAAACAGCTAGTTAGTCAATGAGCATGTATTAAGATAAAAGATAAAGATAAAAGATAAAAGACAGTCCCTTCTCTCAAGAAGCTTACAGTCTAGTGTGCTATGTATAAACAAGATAAATTGGAGATAATCGAGGGAAGACAATAGCATTAAGGGATATTGGGAAGGCAAGATTTTAGTGGAAACGTGAAGCAAGCCATAGAGGCTAGGAGGAAAAGAGGAGGAGGTAGAGCATTCCAGGCAAAGGAGAAGGCTGTTGCAAATGAACAATGGGAGAAATAGATTGTCTTGTGCAAAGAGCAAGGAGACCAGTGTCAACTGGATCTTGGGGTACAACAAGGTGGAGAGTAAGGTATGAAAAGACTAGAAAGCAGGTGGGAACTAACATACGAAGGAATTTGAATGCCAAACGGGTTTTATATGTGATCCTGGAAATGACAGGGAACCTTTGGAGTTGATTGAATAGGAAGGAAGTGACATAGTCAGAGAAAGGGAAACATTTGTCATAGCATGGATCCACTTGCCCTGTTGATGCTGTGATATAATACCTACCAGCCTCTGCCATATCCTAAGAGTTTCTTTCAGAGTCATCAGAGTAATCTTTGTACCAGGAGCAAGCACCACATGAAACACATAATCAGTTGACACATGTTGGGTTGGGAGGAGGAGAGTTTACCCCAGCCCACCGTCTGCTACCTCCTATTTTAATTAATTATTCTTCCTAACTAGTTGCTGACTGCTAGTACTGTTACTATCCTGAAAAAGGGCAAATTCCTGGTCCCCACCTTCCCCTATACCCCACAGTTATGATTTAATGTTCTTTCCAGTCTCCATGTTTGTTTTCAGTCAATGTTGTTGGCCCAAGTTGAACCCTTCATGTATCTTCAAACTCTGAAGCACGACATGATAAAGGCAACCCTCAGGAGGCTTACAGTATCTCAAAAAGTAAATGTCAGCATAGATGAATAAGGAGAGTCCAGGTTAGTATTGGATGGCCTCAGGAGGTGAGAGACAAAATGGCAGGAATGGAGGAATGTTTCCTGTAAGAGAACAAAATGATGGGAAGCAGAGTCACGGTCTGACAGATCTGAGACCGAGTGAAAGGAATGGTGTTCTAGGCTTTTGGTATGACTTGTATGGTTGGAGGAGGACAGCTGAGTTCAATACTGGGGGAAAAGAAGCCTAAATGAAATAGAAGACTTTAGCCTTGAGATTTAAACCCAAAAAGGTTGAGTGTGGATAATGCTTCGAAGTTTGTATTTGAGCTATGATACAATGATAAACCACTATAGCGACCCTTTAGAAATGACAGACATATAAGGCAGAATCACTGAGCTGGAAGGGACTTTTTTTAAGGCTCAAATCTGGTGCCAACTCCTCCATAAAGTATTCCTCTGATAACTGAACCTTAGTCTTGGAATAGTGGATAATTCAGTGTTGGACTTAAGAGCCAACAAGGCCTGCATTCAAATCCAGCTTCTGATGCTGACCAGCTGGGTGACCCTGGACAATTAATTTTGTATGTACTAATTAATATGAAGGAGTATGCTGGCACATGCTGTACTTGGTTTACCTCAGTTTCCCATATAAAATGAGAAGGAAATGGGAAACAACTCCAGTATTTCTGCCAAGAAAACCCTAAATAAGGTCATGAAGAGTTGGAAATGACTGAAAATGACTGAATAATAATAATAATAATAATAACAACAGCAACAAAAGAGGAATCAGTCAGGTGCCTATTCTTATTGTGAGACTCAAATTATGAAAGCTATGAAAAAAAAAGATTTGCAAACCTTAAAATACAGTATAAATGTGAGACTTTGGGATAGGTCATAGATTTAGGGCTGGAAGGAATCTCAGAGGGGAGCTAGTCCAGCACCTCCATTTTGCAGAAGAAGCACCTGAAGTCCAGAGATGTCAGGGCACTTTTGAAAGGTAGCAAGCTCCAGAGTTAAGCTATGAGTCATTTTCCTACTGTGATGGTGACTTTTGAAACAGAAATAATGCCACCATTATAGGGCTACTGGGAAGATAACACTTGAAAGTCTTAGTAATATGATCTACTAATAAATATTTATTGAATAAATAGTAATGATTAAATATTTACATTTTATTGGGAGAAGGATAATTTGTGCACATGTAAACAGAGGTGTGCTGGTCAATGTATAACAGCTGTCCCTTGGGGGAAAAAACCAAATAAATACAAACATATGCAAGACATACTTTTAAGTTGAGTTTGCATTATTAATTTTCTTCATCGACTTTCTCGAGTCTAGACAATCACCAAAACAATAAATCAAGCCCTGATCTGTAGTGTTTTTGGGTTTCCAAGGTGTAAATGCTCACACCAAAAATTTAACAATTGGATCCAGGGTGAGTATGAGCTGGCTCCAGCATACTCCGGCATATTAATTAGTATATACAAAATTAATATAAGGTAGTGGGAGGTTTTTTTTGAAGAGGCAGCTGGGGGGATCAGGACAGTTTCCTTGTTGGAAGTAGCATTTGAGATGACTTTTGAAAGAAGAAGCTGAAATAAAGAAAGATGATATTCCAGACATGTTCCATGTCCCTGCTTCCTGCAAAAATAAGGAAGATGATGATAATACCTGTCTGTCTACTTAGCAGGGATGTTTGGAGGATCATTTGAGACAGATGTTATATGTAAATACATATGTGGTACTTTGAGTCTTTGGTTGTACAAACTCTCTATTAACTGTGGGATTTTGTTTATACTTCCTGGAGCACACACAGGTCCACAGACTTTTTAAAAAGAGGTAAGCATGTTCCTGAACCTGGTAGCCAATCCTACTGCACAAAATCAAATGAATAAAATTATCCAAGCATCAGCAAGAAACCAATTTTTCTCAGCTCCATTGAGAAGAAAAAGAATCATCACAGTTATAGTCAGTAGAGGTCATTTGCTTTTCTATTTTCCGAAGGGATGGGGTCAGAACAACATGCAAATGACAATGTGCATCAAGTCATGACACATCTGTCATTGTGTTTATTCCAGGGAGCCCTACAATTCACACCTGAAAAGGGCCTTAAGGGTCATTTAGCCAAGCCCCCTCTTTTTATTGAGAAGGAAACTGAGATCCTTCAGGATCTCAGGGGAAGTGACTTACCCAAGGACGCAGAGGTATAAGTGGCAGAATAATGTTTCAAATTCAGTTCCTCTAATTCCAAATTCAGCGGGATTCTTTCACACCACCTCTCATGTTTTTTTGTTATTCTTATCCTCCCAAACCTGGTTTCCCTAAAAATTTTATGTATCTGCCCCAGATTGTGTTACCTTGTCAGGAGGAATCTACTGAATGCTACCAAAATCTCTAGGGTAGCCATCTACCTGAAGAGCCACACAAGTCAGCGGCCATACTCTACCATGGATTTCTTCTGTTCAATTTGGACAACACAGGTTTTTGGTTTTTTCTATTTATACTACCTTGCCAGCCTATAAGTATCAATGAATGAATGAACCAATGAATGAATAAAAGCATTTATTAAGCCGCTACCATTAAAGTGAGGTACCATGCTCAGCTTTGGGGTACAAATAGTAAAAGTAAGACAGACCCTGGCTTCAAGAGGCTTATATTCTAATCAGGGAAGACAATAGATAAAGGAATGGTGGCCAGGGAGATGTCACAGTCGGAGAAGTTGCTGAAACAGTGAATAGAGCCATAGGGCAATTGATGAACATGCTTGTTCAAGGAATGAGAGTGTGGATTTGATTATTGTTTTCAGAAGTAGAGTCAGAAAGTGTGTGTGTATGTTGGAGGTGGGGGGTCAAAGACAAGGGATGGAGAGAGAAAAGGAAGAATGGTATGAAGATGGCCAAAGCATCAGTCATCATGGCAAATCTAGGGTAGGGTGGATCTGGAGAACTCTCTCCCACCAGGAGCAAGTCAATGATAATCAAAGGTTTGTCCTTAGTTTCCCTTGAGGACTAGAGAAAATCAAGTCATGCCATTTCGTTATTGTCCATGTCGTCTCACAGAAGGATGATGTCTTGCTTTGGGTCTTTTCACATTCAAAGAACATCAGTGCAGCTCAGGGGCTTGGCCATGGCCTATTTGTCTTTCTCCACACGTGACTAGCCTTCCTCCATTTCTGATTGCACATTTCCTGGATGAGGTCTTTTATCATACTTCTTGTATTTAAGTCATCACTGGTGAGTTGACACAATCTACCATTTTCCATTTAGGTTATTTCCAACTTTGATTCTTTAAATATCATGCAGTTATTATTGGGTGAAATTTAGTGTTGTTAGTAGAACATTAGACTTGGAGTCAGAAAGGCCAGGGTTCAAATCACACTTCAGGATCTAGATAGCTACATGACTATGGGCAAGTCACTTAGCCTCTGCTTGCCTCAGTTTCTTCTTCTATAAAATGGGGATAATAATAGCACCTACCTCCCAGGGTTGTTGTGAGGATCAAATAAGATAACAAAGGTAAAGCACTTTGCAAAATCTTAGAGTGTTATATGAATGCTTGTTATTCTTCCCACAAGACACTCCTTCTCCTGTCTCCCTCCATTTTCACTGGCTATCTCTGGGCTGGAGTTCTGCCTTTCCTCATCTCTGCCTCTAAGCTTTCCTGGCTTCTTTCAAGTCTCAGCTAAATTCTCACCGTCTAACAGGCCTTTCCCAAACTTCCTTAATTTTATTAGCGCCTTCCCTCTGAGATTGTCTTCAAGTCCCCAGTTTATATCTTGTTTGGACATGATTGTTTCCCTCATGAGCCTGTGAGCTCCTTGAAAGCAGGGACTGTTTTTGCGTTTCTTTGTATCCCTAGGACTTAGCACACGGCCTAGCACACAGTAGGCACTTAATAAATACTTTTGGACTCAACTGGACTTGGCTTGTCAGTGTATACCAGGTTTCTCCAACTGGCCTATCCAGTTGGCTTATCTCTCAGTCAGCCCTTGTTACCCCACCTATTTTCTAATACTTGCTACCTCCTCCACCACCACCCCTGGGAGGAAAGGAATTAGTGCACAATCCTGTTTTCACTCCCTCTACCATTCTATACAGCAATTCCACAGTAAGCAGCTTGTACTTATGTGACTATAAGACATCTGGGAGGCAAAACCAACTATAATAACTCACAGATAACTTACTCTATAAAGAAGAGAAGGTTGGGTACCCTCGAGGTTAGGACTGTCTTCCACTGAATGCCATAAACATTTTCGAAGTGCCTACTCTGTACCAGGCCCTGGGGTAGGCACAAGGTGACAAAGACACAATCCTTGTTCTCTAAGAGTTTCCAGACTTGCAGGGCTAACTAAGACATGCACACCAATAACTGTTCAGCAGTCAGTAGAGGATGTGTCATAAGAAAGGGTTAAAGTTCTTTGGGAGCTGGGAGGAAGCATTTCAAGGTTGTGGGCTGTGTAACTCCAAAGGTTAGGTTACCCAGAAAGACTTACGAGAAAGGGTAGGGAAAGTAACTCTTATTTCTGTATCACTCATTATAACCTAGAGAGAAAGGTATTAGTGGCTTCTTTCTAAGATGAGAAAATTGAAGCCCAGACACTTGAACCCAGGGTCACCCGAATACTTAGTTCCAGAATCAGGGTGGAGCCCAGGTTCACAGACTCCAGATCCAGGACTCCATCCAGTACAGCGCTTTATAGCCACAGCTCAAATCTCTGGCCAAGCCCATGACTGCAATGAAAACAGTCTAGGAATTCTGTGCTGGGGAGAATTTTGCAGATCAGCATATAAGGCATCAGCTGAGCCATTGTTCCCCTCTCAGTTTCACATCCCCCCTGGGCTGTGATGTTTATCCCAATCACATGCTAATGTGGGGCAAAAGGGCAATGGCAGCTCGGGATGATTTGGAGGCTTTTGGCTGGTGGCCCAGTGGAAAAACACAACAAAAAAACCTCTGGTAGAACAATGCCTCTTGTAGGGAAAGTGCCAGTGGGTGGCAATCAGTAAAGCCCGAGCTTTCCATGATCAGAAAATCAGAGTGTTGGAGCTGGGAGGGCTCTTGGAACATTGAAGATGGAATTTAATGCCTGTACTGAAGAGGCCTTGCTTAGAACATAGACTAGAGGATAGCAGGACTGGAAAGGAACCTTAGGGAGTAGAGCAGAGAATGTCAGAGCTGGAAAAGACCCCACAGTATAGAAAAGGCAATATCAAATTTGGAAAGGACCTTAGAACAATCCAGCCAACATTGATGGAGGACCCCAAGACAGTTCAAGCCCATCTTCCACATGAAGTTTTACTGCTCCTCCTCCCAAAAGCTGGTAGTGCTGTCTCTCCCAAATTACTTTGTATTTAACTACTTTACACATAATTGTATTGTTTTATTTTATATTTAGGCTGTAAAGTTTTGTTTCCCCCATTAAAGTATACCTTCTTTTCAAGTAGGAATTATCTCACTCTTTGTACCTGTACCTCCAGCATTTAGCACAGTGCCTCTTACATCGTAGGCATTGTTAATTGATTGATTGATTGATTGATTGCTAGATATTGTGTCAGGCATCAGGACTCAACTCTCACCTGTGGCTCCAAGAAGTTGTAGCATGCGCAGCAGCCACACCCTGTTAAGCTGTCTTGGCAGACAGGCTAAAGCAGGTTGAGAGTAACTAATGGGCCACAAGCCTGTTGGTGAATCAGAGGGGTGTCTATCTCCAGCATGTGAAGACATCCCCCATGGAATGGACAGATGAGAATTTGTTCCAATGGCCGTGAAGTTGGCTAAAGCAGGTGCCGTGGAGTGCTTGGAGCTTGGTCAGACATTGACGATGTCAAGGTCATCCACTGTATCCTGAGCCATCACCACTCATCCTGATTTTTGTTTTGTGACTGGACTTTGATGTCTCTGGAAGAGAGAGTGAGGCTGACAATTTTGTGCAACTCTGCTTTACTTAAATCTGGTTCCCTCACAGGTCAAGACATCACCTTGTGATGTCACTGGTCCTCTTCCAAAACAAAACATCATTCAGGCATCCTGCTAGGGCTGGGAATATAAAGGCAGAAATTAAAAATCCCTAGCCTTAAAGATGGTACGCATCGCCCCGGACTTAAAGAAAGGGGCTGATTTCATTTCTATGATAATATATGGATGTATTCATCTGTATTAACCAGATTACAGGTAGCCCCTGATATCAGACATTTGCCAAGCAATTTTTTTTTAATTTTAAAAATTAGGTAATTAATTTGCTATACATTACCTGAAGACTTAGAGTTGCAGAATTATGAATTTCTTATTTCATCAAGTCAGTAAGATTGAAATTCCTTTATCAGGCCCAGCAGTTATGAAGACCCTGGAATCCATAGAAATTTGGAGTTTGTTGAGGAGTTTCATTTAATGTTTAATTTCCAGAGAATGAATATAATTTAAGTGGTCACAAATGTCTTTTGTATCTCCAACAATTAGTCCAGTGCCTGGTACATGGTAGGTACTTGATAAATGCATCATTTAGCACAATGTCTAGTACATAGTAGGCACTTAAATGTTGGTTGACTTCTGCCCTTGCTCTCCACCCCCACTTCCTATTTTTGACTAGTTTCCTGGGATTGAGTCAGTCCTTTATCCTCAGTCCTTGGACTAAGATGATTCACCTTGAAAATGTCCTATCTGGTCTGAGTATGCAAGGGCGAGATAAACAGAAAAAGGTAATCTGAATTCAGTACCGATATTCCGAATAGTCCTACTCTTTGGTTTACGTAACACCTCAATGACATCCCAGTATTTTGTTAAAGACATCCAGAGGGGCTTGCTCAATTGATTTAAGGTTTGCATCTAGGAGAACCTTCTAACTTTTTCTCTCAATTTTAGCAAATAACCCATTTAAACCATTCTACAGTAGCTCCAGGATAAGGTGTATATCCATAGATGTCCATATGATAGGTAGATAGATCAATCAATCAACTGAAAGATGTACCTGAAAGGTTACCTGAGTTGCATGTCCACACAAGGCTAACAGAATGAGAGCAAGGCCCCTCAGCAGTTGGGTGGGCCACATGGAACTAATTTACTGAAGGAGGACAGTGAGTCAGTGGGCAGGCATGGCAAATGGCATTGCTGATCAGCACTGTTAGAGGGAGTATTTCACATCAGTAAATTCATAGATTCAAAAAGTTATCAAATACTTGAAAATTATGATGTGTAGCACATCATTTACCCTTGAGGTAAATGAATTGTCAATCACCCGTCAAAGTGCTCTGAACTAGTTCCTTGGACTCACAAAAGCATCATCTCATCCACGGTTTTCACCCGTAAATTGTGGTATCTCATAACTTTGTTGAAAAACACACACAGAATATGTTCAGTCAGTCGTTTTTATCAGTCACGTCTGACTCTTCTTCACCCCATTTTGAGGTTTCCTTGGCAAAGATATTGGAGTAGTTTGCCATCTCCTTCTCCAGCTCATTTTATAGAGAGAATATGTTTGTGTGTGTAGACATACATACACACATATATAGGATATATGTTTATGTATAATATGTACATACATGTATACATACAGACACATTTTTATATGTGTGTGTATTCACATACATACACACACATACTCTCTTGCTGTGGCCCTCTCAACATTCTTTTAATTATTGTAGCTAAGTGGTGCAGTGGATAGGGCCCCGGACATATAATCAGGAAGACCTGAGTTCGAATCTGCCCTCAGACACTTAGCAGATGTGTGACTTTGGACAAGTCATCTAACCTCTGTATACCCCAGTTTCCTCAAATGTAAAATGGGGATCATAATAATAGCTATCTCTCAGGGTTGTTGTGAGGATCATAGGCGATAATCTTTGGTATCCACCTGTCACCCAACTCTCACCTGTGGCTCCAAGAAGCTGTAGCATGAACAGTGGCCACACCCCAGTAAAGCCAGGTTAAAAGAGAATGAGGGTAACTGATAGGTGAATTAGGGGATGTCTACCCCAAACACGCGAGCACTTCAATGGAATGGGCAGATGAGAACAATTTGTTCCGATGGCCGTGAAGGCTGCTGAATCAGGCCCCTGTGAAATGCTTAGAACTTGGTTAGACATCAAAGATGCCAAGGTCATCCATTGCATACTGGGCCCCTGACTTTTGTCTTGCCGCTGGACTTCAATGACTCTAGAAGAGAGAGTGAGGCTGATAGCTTTGTGCCACTCAACTTCATGCATAAGTCAAGATATCACCCTGGGATGACACTGGTCCTCTTGAAAAGCAAAGGCTGACCAGCAACATCTGTAAAGCATTTAGCACAGTGTCTGCACTATAGTAAACACCTGCTAATATATATATGTGTATATATGTGTATATATATATATACATATATACGCATATATATATACACACACATACACACACACACACACACACACACACATATGTTTATTTTGCTTTAACTTCAAGTGATCTTCCTGAAGTACAGGCCTGTTCACGTGACCTTCAGGATCACAAAGAAATTTTAAAGCTCTTCTCAACCCAATCTCCTTTCCCACCGTTCCAGTATTCTGGAAGGCCAGCATCACTGGCCTTCTGAGCTATTTCTCCACACAACACTCCATTGTCCCTGCCCTTTCCTTTGCTGACCCCAGGCCTGGAATGCCCTCCCTCCTCATCATCTCTATTTCCTGGCTTCATACACCATTCACCTCAAATACCACCTCCTGCATGTGGCCTTTCCAGGACCTCCCTCCCCACTGCCACCTAGCATTTCCCTTAAAATCTCCTTCATTTATGCTATCTTACATATGCAAAACGGAACACAGAGAACAGAGCAGCCAAATTTAGCTGAAACACTCAGTGCATGAATGACAGTACTGTAAAGTAAGGCTAAAATACTGCCAAGAGACAACGTGGAGTTTGTATTTTATCCTAGATCCAATAGGGAGCTACTGAAGTTTGTTTTCTTTCTGAACGAGGATGAAACCTGTATCTTAAGAAATGAATTTTCTAGCTGTGGATGATGAAAGAAATTTGAGACTATCAGTGACTCTGTAAAAGTTGCCTTAGTACCCCAGAAATCCAAAAAGTTTGGGGAGAATTACTTCACTGTATTGGTAAATAGAGCAAGCTTCCTTACCAGGAGCTCCAAATATGGAAGAAATCACAGATTCAGGGTAAAAAAAATCCCACCCTTTCCCCCTCCACTATCACAAAACAAGATAGGTGCACTATTTCATA